>NW_025747125.1:0-5000 GCF_021184085.1 Oncorhynchus gorbuscha
GAGTCAGATACAGACCTGGAGTCAGACACAGACCTGGAGTCAGACCTGGAGTCAGATACAGACCTGGAGTCAGATACAGACCTGGAGTCAGACACAGACCTGGAGTCAGACCTGGAGTCAGATACAGACCTGGAGTCAGACCTGGAGTCAGACCTGGAGTCAGACCTGGAGTCATATACAGACCTGGAGTCAGACCTGGAGTCAGACCTGGAGTCAGATACAGACCTGGAGTCAGACCTGGAGTCAGACACAGACCTGGAGTCAGACCTGGAGTCAGATACAGACCTGGAGTCAGACACAGACCTGGAGTCAGACACAGACCTGGAGTCAGACCTGGAGTCAGACCTGGAGTCAGACCTGGAGTCAGATACAGACCTGGAGTCAGACCTGGAGTCAGACCTGGAGTCAGATACAGACCTGGAGTCAGATACAGACCTGGAGTCAGATACAGACCTGGAGTCAGACACAGACCTGGAGTCAGACCTGGAGTCAGACCTGGAGTCAGACCTGGAGTCAGACCTGGAGTCAGACACAGACCTGGAGTCAGACACAGACCTGGAGTCAGACACAGACCTGGAGTCAGATAGAGACCTGGAGTCAGACATGGAGTCAGACCTGGAGTCAGACCTGGAGTCAGATACAGACCTGGAGTCAGACATGGAGTCAGACACAGACCTGGAGTCAGACACAGACCTGGAGTCAGATACAGACCTGGAGTCAGACCTGGAGTCAGATACAGACCTGGAGTCAGATACAGACCTGGAGTCAGATACAGACCTGGAGTCAGACCTGGAGTCAGACCTGGAGTCAGACCTGGCGTCAGACCTGGCGTCAGACCTGGCGTCAGACCTGGAGTCAGACCTGGAGTCAGACCTGGCGTCAGACCTGGAGTCAGACACAGACCTGGAGTCAGATACAGACCTGGACACAGACCTGGAGTCAGACACAGACCTGGAGTCAGACACAGACCTGGAGTCAGACCTGGAGTCAGACACAGACCCGGAGTCAGACACAGGCCCGGAGTCAGACACAGGCCCGGAGTCAGACACAGGCCCGGAGTCAGACACATGCCCGGAGTCAGACACAGGCCCGGAGTCAGACACAGGCCCGGAGTCAGATACAGACCTGGAGTCAGACCTGGAGTCAGACACAGACCTGGAGTCAGATACAGACCTGGAGTCAGATACAGACCTGGAGTCAGATACAGACCTGGAGTCAGACCTGGAGTCAGATACAGACCTGGAGTCAGACACAGACCTGGAGTCAGACACAGACCTGGAGTCAGACCTGGAGTCAGACACAGACCTGGAGTCAGACCCGGAGTCAGATACAGACCCGGAGTCAGATACAGACCTGGAGTCAGACCTGGAGTCAGATACAGACCCGGAGTCAGATACAGACCTGAGTCAGACCTGGAGTCAGACACAGACCTGGAGTCAGATACAGACCTGGAGTCAGATACAGACCTGGAGTCAGACCTGGAGTCAGATACAGACCTGGAGTCAGATACAGACCTGGAGTCAGACCTGGAGTCAGACACAGACCTGGAGTCAGACCTGGAGTCAGATACAGACCTGGAGTCAGATACAGACCTGGAGTCAGATACAGACCTGAAGTCAGACCTGGAGTCAGACACAGACCTGGAGTCAGATACAGACCTGGAGTCAGACCTGGAGTCAGATACAGACCTGGAGTCAGACCTGGAGTCAGATACAGACCTGGAGTCAGACCTGGAGTCAGACACAGACCTGGAGTCAGACCTGGAGTCAGACCTGGAGTCAGATACAGACCTGGAGTCAGATACAGACCTGGAGTCAGACCTGGAGTCAGACCTGGAGTCAGATACAGACCTGGAGTCAGATACAGACCTGGAGTCAGATACAGACCTGGAGTCAGACCTGGAGTCAGATACAGACCTGGAGTCAGATACAGACCTGGAGTCAGACCTGGAGTCAGACACAGACCTGGAGTCAGACACAGACCTGGAGTCAGACCTGGAGTCAGACACAGACCTGGAGTCAGACATGGAGTCAGACCTGGAGTCAGACACAGACCTGGAGTCAGATACAGACCTGGAGTCAGACACAGACCTGGAGTCAGACCTGGAGTCAGACACAGACCTGGAGTCAGACACAGACCTGGAGTCAGACACAGACCTGGAGTCAGACACAGACCTGGAGTCAGACCTGGAGTCCGACACAGACCTGGAGTCAGACCTGGAGTCAGACACAGACCTGGAGTCAGACCTGGAGTCAGATACAGACCTGGAGTCAGACACAGACCTGGAGTCAGACCTGGAGTCAGACCTGGAGTCAGACACAGACCTGGAGTCAGACACAGACCTGGAGTCAGACCTGGAGTCAGACCTGGAGTCAGACCTGGAGTCAGATACAGACCTGGAGTCAGATACAGACCTGGAGTCAGACCTGGAGTCAGACACAGACCTGGAGTCAGACACAGACCTGGAGTCAGATACAGACCTGGAGTCAGACACAGACCTGGAGTCAGACACAGACCTGGAGTCAGACCTGGAGTCAGACCTGGAGTCAGACACAGACCTGGAGTCAGACACAGACCTGGAGTCAGACCTGGAGTCAGACCTGGAGTCAGATACAGACCTGGAGTCAGATACAGACCTGGAGTCAGACCTGGAGTCAGACACAGACCTGGAGTCAGATACAGACCTGGAGTCAGATACAGACCTGGAGTCAGACACAGACCTGGAGTCAGACCTGGAGTCAGACACAGACCTGGAGTCAGACCTGGAGTCAGACACAGACCTGGAGTCAGACCTGGAGTCAGACCTGGAGTCAGATACAGACCTGGAGTCAGACATGGAGTCAGACACAGACTGGAGTCAGATCTCAAGTTTAAGCTTAAGTTAAGTTAAAGCTTGGTCACAAATGGGTCTTCCAAATGGACAATGACCCAAGCATACTTCCAAAGTTGTGGCAAAATGGCTTAAGGACAATAAATGCAAAGTGTTGGAGTGGCCATCACAAAGCCCTGACCTCAATCCTATATAACATTTGGGCAGAACTGAAAAGTGTGTGTGAGCAAGGAGACCTACAAACCTGACTTAGTTACACCAGCTCTGTCAGGAGGAATGGGCCAAAATTTACCCAACTTATTGTGGGAAGCTTGTGGAAGTCTACCCGAAACATTTGACCCAAGTTAAACCATTTAAAGGCAAAGCTACCAAATATTCATTGAGTGTGGAAACTCCTGACCCACTGGGAATATGATGAAATAAATAAAAGCTTAAATAAATAATTCTCTCTACTATTATTCTGACATTTCACATTCTTAAAATAAAGTGGTGATCCTAACTGACCTAAAACAGGGAATTGTTTTACAAGGATTAAATGTCAGGAATTGTGAAAAATGTAGTTTAAATGTATTTTAAGGTGAACTTCCGACTTCAAATGTCTGTCTGTCATGTAGCCTAATGAAGGCTGCTGTCTGTCCCTCTGTGTGTGTGTGTGTGTGTGTGTGTGTGTGTGTGTGTGTGTGTGTGTGTGTGTGTGTGTGTGTGTGTGTGTGTGTGTGTGTGTGTGTGTGTGTGTGTGTGTTGTACCGTGTCTCCATGGCCTGGCGGGCAGCAGCAGCTGTTATAGTAGTGAATCTGTGTCTGTTGCTGCCTCTCCTCAGTGTTAATCTCCATGGCCTGGCGGGCAGCAGCAGCTGTTATAGTAGTGAATCTGTGTCTGTTGCTGCCTCTCCTCAGTGTTAATCTCCATGGCCTGGCGGGCAGCAGCAGCTGTTATAGTAGTGAATCTGTGTCTGTTGCTGCCTCTCCTCAGTGTTAATCTCCATGGCCTGGCGGGCAGCAGCAGCTGTTATAGTAGTGTATCTGTGTCTGTTGCTGTCTCTCCTCAGTGTTAATCTCCATGGCCTGGCGGGCAGCAGCAGCTGTTATAGTAGTGAATCTGTGTCTGTTGCTGCCTCTCCTCAGTGTTAATCTCCATGGCCTGGCGGGCAGCAGCAGCTGTTATAGTAGTGAATCTGTGTCTGTTGCTGTCTCTCCTCAGTGTTAATCTCCATGGCCTGGCGGGCAGCAGCAGCTGTTATAGTAGTGTATCTGTGTCTGTTGCTGCCTCTCCTCAGTGTTAATCTCCATGGCCTGGCGGGCAGCAGCAGCTGTTATAGTAGTGTATCTGTGTCTGTTGCTGCCTCTCCTCAGTGTTAATCTCCATGGCCTGGCGGGCAGCAGCAGCTGTTATAGTAGTGTATCTGTGTCTGTTGCTGCCTCTCCTCAGTGTTAATCTCCATGGCCTGGCGGGCAGCAGCAGCTGTTATAGTAGTGAATCTGTGTCTGTTGCTGCCTCTCCTCAGTGTTAATCTCCATGGCCTGGCGGGCAGCAGCAGCTGTTATAGTAGTGAATCTGTGTCTGTTGCTGCCTCTCCTCAGTGTTAATCTCCATGGCCTGGCGGGCAGCAGCAGCTGTTATAGTAGTGTATCTGTGTCTGTTGCTGCCTCTCCTCAGTGTTAATCTCCATGGCCTGGCGGGCAGCAGCAGCTGTTATAGTAGTGTATCTGTGTCTGTTGCTGTCTCTCCTCAGTGTTAATCTCCATGGCCTGGCGGGCAGCAGCAGCTGTTATAGTAGTGTATCTGTGTCTGTTGCTGCCTCTCCTCAGTGTTAATCTCCATGGCCTGGCGGGCAGCAGCAGCTGTTATAGTAGTGTATCTGTGTCTGTTGCTGCCTCTCCTCAGTGTTAATCTCCATGGCCTGGCGGGCAGCAGCAGCTGTTATAGTAGTGTATCTGTGTCTGTTGCTGCCTCTCCTCAGTGTTAATCTCCATGGCCTGGCGGGCAGCAGCAGCTGTTATAGTAGTGTATCTGTGTCTGTTGCTGCCTCTCCTCAGTGTTAATCTCCATGGCCTGGCGGGCAGCAGCAGCTGTTATAGTAGTGTATCTGTGTCTGTTGCTGCCTCTCCTCAGTGTTAATCTCCATGGCCTGGCGGGCAGCAGCAGCTGTTATAGTAGTGAATCTGTGTC
>NW_025747125.1:7500-10000 GCF_021184085.1 Oncorhynchus gorbuscha
TGTAACACATCGCCTCCCAACCTGGCCTTGAACCAGGGACCCTCTGCAACACCTGGCCTCGAACCAGGGACCCTCTGTAAGACGTGGCCTCCCAACCTGGACTCGAACCAGGGACCCTCTGTAACACGTCGCCTCCCAACCTGGACTCGAACCAGGGACCCTCTGTAACACGTCGCCTCCCAACCTGGACTCGAACCAGGGACCCTCTGTAACACATCGCCTCCCAACCTGGACTCGAACCAGGGACCCTCTGCAACACCTGGACTGGAACCAGGGACCCTCTGCAACACCTGGACTCGTACCAGGGACCCTCTGCAACACATGGCTTCCCAACCTGGACTCGAACCAGGGACCCTCTGTAACACATCGCCTCCCATCCTGGCCTCGAACCAGGGACCTTCTGCAACACCTGGCCTCGAACCAGGGACCCTCTGTAAGACGTGGCCTCCCAACCTGGACTCGAAACCAGGGACCCCTCTGCAACACATGGCCTCCCAACCTGACTCGAACCATGACCCTCTGCAACACCTGGTCTCCCAACCTGACTCAACCAGACCCTCTGCAACACACATGGCCTCCCAACCTGACCTCAACCAGGGACCCTCTGCAACACACGCCCCAACCTGACCTAACCAGGACCCCGCAACACATGGCCTCCCCAACCTGACTGAACCAGGGACCTCTGCAACACCTGACCTAACCAGGGACCCTCTGTAACACATGGCCTCCCAACCTGGACTCGAACCAGGGACCCTCTGTAACACATGGCCTCCCAACCTGGACTCGAACCAAGGACCCTCTGCAACACCTGGCCTCCCAACCTGGACTCGAAACAGGGACCCTCTGCAACACATGGCCTCCCAACCTGGACTCGAACCAGGGACCCTCTGTAACACATGGCCTCCCAACCTGGACTCGAACCAAGGACCCTCTGCAACACCTGGCCTCCCAACCTGGACTCGAAACAGGGACCCTCTGCAACACATGGCCTCCCAACCTGGACTCGAACCAGGGACCCTCTGTAACACATAGCCTCCCAACCTGGACTCGAACCAGGGACCCTCTGTAACACGTCGCCTCCCAACCTGGACTCGAACCAGGGACCCTCTGCAACACATCGCCGATTTGAAGCGTCGTTAACAAGGAAGTGATGTCACCGATTTGACTTGAAGCATTGTTAACAAGGAAGTGATGTCACCGATTTGAAGCATCGTTAACAAGGAAGTGACGTCACCGATTTGACTTGAAGCATTGTTAACAAGGAAGTGATGTCACCGATTTGAAGCATCGTTAACAAGGAAGTGACGTCACCGATTTGAAGCATCGTCAACAAGGAAGTGATGTCACCGATTTGATTTGAAGCGTTGTTAACAAGGAAGTGATGTCACCGATTTGACTTGAAGCATTGTTAACAAGGAAGTGATGTCACCGATTTGAAGCATCGTTAACAAGGAAGTGACGCCACCGGTTTGACTGAAGCATTGTTAACAAGTGAAGTGATGTCACCGATTTGAAGCATCGCGTCATGAAGTTTACCACCGATTTGAAGCATCGCTAACAAGGAAGTGATGTCACCGACGATTTGGAAGTTGTTAACAAGGAAGTGATGTCACCGATTTGACTTGAAGCATTGTTAAGCAAGTGATAAGGTTCACCGATTTGAAGCATCGTTAACAAGGAAGTGACGCCACCGATTAGGCTTTAAGCATTGTTAACAAGGAAGTGATGTCACCGATTTGAAGCATCGTTAACAAGGAGTGACGTACCGATTTGAAGCATCGTTAACAAGGAAGTGATGTCACCGATTTGATTTGAAGCGTTGTTAACAAGGAAGTGATGTCACCGATTTGAAGCGTTGTTAACAAGGAAGTGATGTCACCGATTTGATTTGAAGCGTAGTTAACGGCGCACCACCGCTAACTAGCTAGCCATTTGACAACGGTTACATAATGGTGTTTGTTCTCCACTGGTTTCACCTTTTTCGTGGCAACAGGTCACAAACGTCTTGCTGCTGTGATGTCGCACTGTGGTACTTCACCCAGTAGATATGGGAGTTTATCAAAACTGGGGTTTGTTTTGAGGAAATATGTCTCTCTAATATGGTCATACATTGGGCAGGAGGTTAGGAAGTGCAGCTCAGTTTCCACCTCATTTTGGCAGTGTTGCACATAGCCTGTCTTCTCCTGAGAGCCATGTCTGCCTACGGCAGCCTTTCTCAATAGCAAGGCTATGCTCACTGAGTCTGTACATAGTCAAAGCTTTCCTTAATTTTGGGTCAGTCACAGTGGTCAGGTATTCTGCCGCTGTGTACTCTGTGTAGGGCCAAATAGCATTCTAGTTTGCTCTGTGTTTTTGTTAATTCTTTCCAATGTGTCAAGTAATTATCTGTTTGTTTTTTCTCATGATTTGGTCTCATTGTGTTGCTCTCTTTCCTCCTCTTCTCCTCCCACATATCTCCCGTCTCTCCCTCCACCTCTACCCATCTCTCTCTCCTCCCTCT
>NW_025747125.1:17500-20000 GCF_021184085.1 Oncorhynchus gorbuscha
TGTCAGGACATCAGTGTTCCATCAGTTTAACTAACACTCTGTCAGGACATCCAGTGTTCCATCAGTGTTCCATCAGTGTTCCATCAGTGTAACTAACACTCTGTCAGGACATCAGTGTTCCATCAGTGTAACTAACACTCTGTCCAGGACATCAGTGTTCCATCAGTGTAACTAACACTCATCAGGACATCAGTGTTCATCAGTGTTCCATCAGTGTAACTAACACTCTGTCAGGACATCAGTGTTCCATCAGTGTTCCATCAGTGTTCCATCAGTGTAACTAACACTCTGTCAGGACATCAGTGTTCCATCAGTGTTCCATCAGTGTTCCATCAGTGTTCCATCAGTGTAACTAACACTCTGTCAGGACATCAGTGTTCCATCAGTGTAACTAACACTCTGTCAGGACATCAGTGTTCCATCCAGTGTAACTAACACTCTGTCAGGACATCAGTGTTCCATCAGTGTTCCATCAGATGTAACTAACACTCTGTCAGGACATCAGTGTTCCATCAGTGTAACTAACACTCTGTCAGGACATCAGTGTTCCATCAGTGTAGCTAACACTCTGTCAGGACATCCAGTGTTCCATCAGTGTTCCATCAGTGTAACTAACACTCTGTCAGGACATCAGTGTTCCATCAGTGTAACTAACACTCTGTCAGGACATCAGTGTTCCATCAGTGTTCCATCCAGTGTAAATAACACTCTGTCAGGACATCAGTGTTCCATCAGTGTAACTAACAATCTGTCAGGACATCAGTGTTCCATCAGTTTAATAACACTCTGTCCAGGACATCAGTGTTCCATCAGTGTTCCATCAGTGTTCCATCAGTGTAACTAACAATCTGTCAGGACATCAGTGTTCCATCAGTTTAACTAACACTCTGTCAGGACATCAGTGTTCCATCAGTGTAACTAACACTCTGTCAGGACATCAGTGTTCCATCAGTGTTCCATCAGTGTAAACTAACACTCTGTCAGGACATCAGTGTTTCATCAGTGTCTAACACTCTGACAGGACATCAGTGTTCCATCAGTGTTCCATCAGTGTAACTAACACTCTGTCAGGACATCAGTGTTCCATCAGTGTAACTAACACTCTGTCAGGACATCAGTGTTCCATCAGTTTAACTAACACTCTGTCAGGACATCAGTGTTCCATCAGTGTAACTAACACTCTGTCAGGACATCAGTGTTCCATCAGTGTAACTAACACTCTGTCAGGACATCAGTGTTCCATCAGTGTAACTAACACTCTGTCAGGATCAGTGTTCCATCAGTGTTCCATCAGTGTAACTAACACTCTGTCAGGACATCAGTGTTCCATCAGTGTAACTAACACTCTGTCAGGACATCAGTGTTCCATCAGTGTAACTCACTCTGTCCATCAGTGTTCCATCAGTATAACTAACCTTTGTCAGGACATCAGTGTTCCATCAGTGTAACTAACACTCTGTCAGGACATCAGTGTTCCATCAGTTTAACTAACACTCTGTCAGGACATCAGTGTTCCATCAGTGTTCCATCAGTGTAACTAACACTCTGTCAGGACATCAGTGTTCCATCAGTGTTCCATCAGTTTAACTAACACTCTGTCAGGACATCAGTGTTCCATCAGTGTAACTAACACTCTGTCAGGACATCAGTGTTTCAGTGTTCCATCAGTGTAGCTAACGCTCTGTCAGGACATCAGTGTTCCATCAGTTGTTAACACTCTGTCAGGACATCAGTGTTCCATCAGTGTAACTAACACTCTGTCAGGACATCAGTGTTCCATCAGTGTTCCATCAGTGTTCCATCACTAACACTCTGTCAGGACATCAGTGTTCCATCAGTTTAACTAACACTCTGTCAGGACATCAGTGTTCCATCAGTGTTCCATCAAGTGTAACTAACGCTCTGTCAGGACATCAGTGTTCCATCAGTGTAACTAACACTCTGTCAGGACATCAGTGTTCCATCAGTGTTCCATCAGTGTAACTAACACTCTGTCAGGACATCAGTGTTCCATCAGTGTTCCATCCAGTGTTCCCTCAGTGTAACTAACAATCTGTCAGGACATCAGTGTTCCATCAGTGTTCCATCAGTGTTCCATCAGTGTAACTAACACTCTGTCAGGACATCAGTGTTCCATCAGTGTAACTAACACTCTGTCAGGACATCAGTGTTCCATCAGTGTTCCATCAGTGTTCCATCAGTGTTCAAGGACATCAGAGTTCCATCAGTGTAACTAACACTCTGTCAGGACATCAGTGTTCCATCAGTGTAACTAACACTCTGTCAGGACATCAGTGTTCCATCAGTTTAACTAACACTCTGTCAGGACATCAGTGTTCCATCAGTGTTCCAACACTGTTCCATCAGTGTTCCATCAGTGTTCCATCAGTGTTCCATCAGTTTAACTAACACTCTGTCAGGACATCAGTGTTCCATCAGTGTTCCATCAGTGTTCCATCAGTGTTCCATCAGTGTAACATCACTCTTCAGGACATCAGTG
>NW_025747125.1:30000-47500 GCF_021184085.1 Oncorhynchus gorbuscha
CTCTGGATGGGTGTGTGTGTGTGAGTGTGTGTGAGAGAGGGTGTGTGAGAGTGGAGTGTGAGAGAGTGGAGAGGAGTGTGAGGGAGTGTGAGAGAGTGTGAGTGGGAGGGAGTGCGTGTGAGAGAGAGTACCTGGAGAGGAGGGAGAGGGGAAGAGAGTCAATATCGTCAGTGTGTCATGTTTGCTTCTTTTTTTCCCCAAAGTGTAAACAAGTCGATATGAGTGACAATAGAGAGGAGTTGTGTTTCCTGTTCTGAGAGTCGTAAAGAGAGTGGACACCTCACACTCGTGATTATGGGCTTCAAAGACAATAAAAACCTCCCACAGTGTCAGAGAGAGACAGAGAGAGAGAGACAGAGAGAGAGAGACAGAGAGAGAGAGACAGAGAGAGAGACAGAGACAGAGAGAGACAGAGAGGAGAGACAGAGGGAGGGACACAGAGAGACAGGGAGAGACAGAGAGACACAGAGAGACACAGAGAGAGAGACAGAGACAGAGAGAGACAGAGAGAGAGAGACAGAGAGAGACACAGAGAGAGACACAGGAGAGACAGAGAGAGAGACAGAGAGAGAGAGAGAGAGACACACAGAGAGACAGAGAGACACAGAGAGACACAGAGAGACTGAGAGAGACACAGAGAGACAGAGAGACAGAGAGAGAGAGAGGAGAGACACAGAGAGAGAGACAGAGAGATAGAGAGACAGAGAGACAGAGAGAGACAGAGAGAGAGAGAGAGACAGAGAGAGAGAGAGAGAGAGAGAGAGAGAGAGAGAGACAGAGAGAGAGAGAGAGAGAGACAGAGAGAGACAGAGAGAGAGAGGAGACAGAGAGAGACACAGAGAGACACAGAGAGAGGCACAGAGAGAGACAGAGAGAGCTTTTATGCAGTGTACTGAGACTCTTCACACACAGGGTGAGGAGTCAGACTGTGTGTTTGTTTGTTTCTGTGTGTGTTTCTTCCTAATCCCCACTAAAAGCCAGATGAGGTTTTGGCGTTTGAGGGCCGGCGTTGTTGCCTAGCAGCCGAGAAGGTCGCCGCTTGTCTCTCGTGAGAGCGATTAACCCGACACGCACACACACCTCAGCCGGAGAGAGACACAGAGAGAGACACAGAGAGAGACACAGAGAGAGACACAGAGAGAGACACAGAGACACAGAGAGACAGAGAGACCAGAGAGACAGAGAGAGACAGAGAGAGACAGAGAGACAGAGAGATATAGAGGAGAAGGGAGGGATAGACAGAGAGAGAGAGAGAGAGAGACAGACAGAGAGGAGAAATGAGACAGAGAGAGAGGAGAGAGACAGAGAGAGAGACACAGAGAGACACAGAGAGAGACACAGAGATACAGAGAGAGAGCACAGAGAGAGTACAGAGAGAGACAGAGAGAGCTTTTATGCAGTGTACTGAGATCTTCACAGACAATGAGGAGTCAGACTGTGTGTTTGTTTGTTTCTGAGTGTGTTTCTGGAGGCTAAATACAGATGAGGTTTTGGTTTGAGGGCCGGCGTTGTTGCCTGCAGCCGAGAAGGCTACTAAGGGTAAGTACAGAGTCAATGTGGAGGCTATATACCTGGGGTACCGGTACAGAGTCAATGTGGAGGCTATATACAGGGGTACTGGTACAGAGTCCCTTGTCCCTGTGGAGACTATATACCTCCTCTCTTCTCTACCCAGTACAGAGTCAATGTGGAGGCTATATACAGGGTATTACGGTACAGAGTCAATGTGGAGGCTATATACAGGGTATTACGGTACAGAGTCAATGTGGAGGCTATATACAGGGTGTTATGGTACAGAGTCAATGTGGAGACTATATACAGGGTATTATGGTACAGAGTCAATGTGGAGACTATATACAGGGTATTATGGTACAGAGTCAATGTGGAGACTATATACAGGGTGTTATGGTACAGAGTCAATGTGGAGGCTATATACAGGGTATTACGGTACAGAGTCAATGTGGAGGCTATATACAGGGTATTACGGTACAGAGTCAATGTGGAGACTATATACAGGGTTACTGGTACAGAGTCAATGTGGAGACTATATACAGGGGGGTACCGGTACAGAGTCAATGTGGAGACTATATACAGGGGTACCGGTACAGAGTCAATATGGAGACTATATACAGGGTGTTATGGTACAGAGTCAATGTGGAGGCTATATACAGGGGGTATGGTACAGAGTCAATGTGGAGGCTATATACAGGGTGTTACGGTACAAGTCAATGTGGAGACTATATACAGGGGGTACTGGTACAGAGTCAATGTGGAGGCTATATACAGGGGGTACAGGTACAGAGTCAATGTGGAGGCTATATACAGGGGTACCGGTACAGAGTCAATGTGGAGGCTATATACAGGGGGTACCAGTACAGAGTCAATGTGGAGACTATATACAGGGGTACCGGTACAGAGTCAATGTGGAGGCTATATACAGGGTGTTACAGGTACAGAGTCAATGTGGAGGCTATATACAGGGGTACGGTACAGAGTCAATGTGGAGGCTATATACAGGGTATTAGGTACAGAGTCAATGTGGAGGCTATATACAGGTGGTACCGGTACAGAGTCAATATGGGGGCTATATACAGGGTACCGGTACAGAGTCAATGTGGAGGCTATATACAGGGTATTAGGGTACAGAGTCAATGTGGAGGCTATATACAGTGGGGTACCGGTACAGAGTCAATATGGGGGCTATATACAGGGGGTACCGGTACAGAGTCAATGTGGAGGCTATATACAGGGGGTAGGGTACAGAGTCAATGTGGAGGCTATATACAGGGTATTACAGTACAGAGTCAATATGGAGGCTATATACAGGGTGTTACCGGTACAGAGTCCATATGGAGGCTATATACAGGGTGTTATGGTACAGAGTCAATGTGGAGGCTATATACAGGGGGTACGGTACAGAGTCCATGTGGAGGCTATATACAGGGTGTTACGGTACAGAGTCAATGTGGAGGCTATATACAGGGGGTGTGGTACAGAGTCAATATGGAGGCTAATACTGGGGTACCAGTACAGAGTCAATGTGGAGACTATATACAGGGGGTACCGGAACCCAGAGTCAATGTGGAGGCTGTCAGATCCGAACCCTGGGTTTTAATCTGTGTTGGTCAGTCAGAACCGAACCCTGGGTTTTAATCTGTGTTGGTCAGTCAGAACCGAACCCTGGGTTTTAATCTGTGTTGGTCAGTCAGAACCGAACCCTGGGTTTTAATCTGTGTTGGTCAGTCAGAACCGAACCCTGGGTTTTAATCTGTGTTGGTCAGTCAGAACCGAACCCTGGGTTTTAATCTGTGTTGGTCAGTCAGAACCGAACCCTGGGTTTTAATCTGTGTTGGTCAGTTAATCCGTCAGCAGACTAGACATGCTCAGTCTCTGTCATGGTTTCCCTGTTAATCCTCCATCTTGGCTCCGTGTCAAGCCGTCTTGTCCAGTTGCACAATATCCCCCTCCGGAGCAGGCAACTGCAGCCCTCTCTGGAGCCAATAATATCCCCCTCCGGAGCAGGCAACTGCAGCCCTCTCTAGATCCATTAATATCCCCCTCCGGAGCAGGCAACTGCAGCCCTCTCTGGACCCATTAATATCCCCCTCCGGAGCAGGCAACTGCAGCCCTCTCTAGATCCATTAATATCCCCCTCCGGAGCAGGCAACTCCGGAGCAGCTGCAGCCCTCTCTGGACCCATTAATATCCCCCTCCGGAGCAGGCAACTGCAGCCTCTCTGGACCCATTAATATCCCTCCGGAGCAGGCAACTGCAGCCTCTCTGGACCCATTAATATCCCCCTCCGGAGCAGGCAACTGCAGCCCTCTCTGGACCCACTAATGCCCCTCCAGTGGCAGGGCCTGCATTCTCCAGCACCCCTGTCATCTGAAAAGCAGGCAAATTGGCACCCTTGTCTCTTTCTAGCTACACAAAAGACCCCCTCACCCCCTCACCCCCCCCTCCCCACCCCTCACCCCATCGCCTCACACTGTGAACTGGAGAGGGTTATGCAAGACACTCTCCTATGGTAATGAAGCGGTATAGAGACCAGGCACACACATACAGACACACACACACATACACACACATACACACACACACACACACATACATACACACACACACATATACACACACACACACACATACAGACACACATATACACACACACATATACACACATACACACACACACATACACACACACATATACACACACACACACACACACACATACACACACACACACACACACATACACACACACACACACACACACATACACACACACACACACACACACACACACACACACACACACACACATACACACACACATACACACACACATATACACACACACACACACACACACACATACACACACACACATACACACACACACACACACACACACACACACACACACACACACACACACACACACACACACACACACACACACACACACACACACACACACACACACACACAGACATACACACACACATATACACACAGACACACACACACACATACACACACATACACACAGACATACACACAGACATACACACAGACATACACACACATATACACACACACACACACACACACACACACACACACACACACACACACACACACACACACACACACACACACACACACACACACACACACACACACACACACACACATCAACACAAACACAAACACACACACACACACTAGAAGGAGGAGAGAGAGGATCAACCTGTAGATAGAAGAGGAGAGAGGATCAACCATAGAGGACACAGACATACACACAGACATAGATAGAAGAGGATAGAGGATCAACCTGTAGATAGAAGAGGAGAGAGGAGAGGATCAACTGTAGATAGAAGAGGAGAGGAGAGAGGATCAACCTGTAGATAGAAGAGGAGAGGATCAATAGATAGAAGAGGAGAGAGGATCAACCTGTAGATAGAAGAGGAGAGAGAGGATCAACCTGTAGATAGAAGACAGACCTGTAGATAGAAGAGGAGAGAGGATCAACCTGTAGATAGAAGAGGAGAGAGGATCAACACTGTAGATAGAAGAGGAGAGAGGAGAGAGGATCAACCTGTAGATAGAAAGGAGGATCAACCTGTAGATAGAAGAGAGAGGATCAACCTGTAGATAGAAGAGAGAGAGGAGAGAGGATCAACCTGTAGATAGATAGAAGGATCAACCTGTAGAGAAGAGGAGAGAGGAGGATCAACCTGTAGATAGAAGAGGAGAGAGGAGAGAGGATCAACCTGTAGATAGATAGAAGAGGAGAGAGGATCAACCTGTAGATAGAAGAGGAGAGAGGAGAGAGGATCAACCTGTAGATAGAAGAGAGAGAGGATCAACCTGTAGATAGAAGAAGAGGAGAGGATCAACCTGTAGATAGAAGAGGAGAGAGGATCAACCTGTAGATAGAAGAGAGGAGAGAGGATCAACCTGTAGATAGAAGAGAGAGGATCAACCTGTAGATAGAAGAGGAGAGAGGATCAACCTGTAGATAGATCAAGTAGATAGAAGGAGAGAGGATCAACCTGTAGATAGAAGAGGAGAGAGGATCAACCTGTAGATAGAAGAGGAGAGAGGATCAACCTGTAGATAGAAGAGGAGAGAGGATCAACCTGTAGATAGAAGAGAGGACCTGTAGATAGAGAGAGAGAGGATCAACCTGTAGATAGAAGAGGAGAGAGGATCAACCTGTAGATAGAAGAGGAGAGAGAAGGACCTGTAGATAGAAGAGGAGAGAGGATCAACCTGTAGATAGAGAGGATCAACCTGAGATAGAAGAGAGAGGATCAACCTGTAGATAGAAGAGGAGAGAGGATCAACCTGTAGATAGAAGAGGAGAGAGGATCAACCTGTAGATAGGAAGAGATCAACCTGTAGATAGAAGAGGAGAGAGGATCAACCTGTAGATAGAAGAGGAGAGAGGATCAACCTGTAGATAGAAGAGGAGAGAGAGGAGGATCAACCTGTAGATAGAAGAGGAGAGGATCAACCTGTAGATAGAAGAGAGGAGAGGAGAGAGGATCAACCTGTAGATAGAGGAAGAGGAGTAGATAGAAGAGGAGAGGATCAACCTGTAGATAGAAGAGGAGAGAGGATCAACCTGTAGATAGAAGAGGAGAGAGGATCAACCTGTAGATAGAAGAGGAGAGAGGATCAACCTGTAGATAGAAGAGGAGAGAGGATCAACCTGTAGATAGAAGAGGAAGAGGAGAGAGGATCAACCTGTAGATAGAAGAGGAGAGAGGATCAACCTGTAGATAGAGAGAGAAGAGAGAGGATCAACCTGTAGATAGAAGAGGAGAGAGAGGATCAACCTGTAGATAGAAGAGGAGAGAGGATCAACCTGTAGATAGAGGAGAGAGGATCAACCTGTAGATAGAAGAGAAGAGGAGAGAGGATCAACCTGTAGATAGAAGAGAGAGAGGATCAACCTGTAGATAGAGAGGAGAGGAGGAGAGGATCAACCTGTAGATAGAAGGAGGAGAGAGGATCAACCTGTAGATAGAAGGAGGAGAGAGGATCAACCTGTAGATAGAAGAGAGAGAGAGGATCAACCTGTAGATAGAAGAGGAGGAGAGAGGATCAACCTGTAGATAGAAGAGGAGAGAGGATCAACCTGTAGATAGAAGAGGAGAGAGGATCAACCTGTAGATAGAAAGGAGGAAGGATCAACCTGTAGATAGAAGAGGAGAGAGGATCAACCTGTAGATAGAAAGGAGGAGAGAGGAGAGAGGATCAACCTGTAGATAGAAAGAGAGAGAGAGGATCAACCTGTAGATAGAAGAGAGAGAGGATCAACCTGTAGATAGAAGAGAGGAGAGAGGATCAACCTGTAGATAGAAGGACCTGTAGATAGAAGAGGAGAGAGGATCAACCTGTAGATAGAAGAGGAGAGAGGATCAACCTGTAGAGAAGATCAAGGATCAACCTGTAGATAGAAGAGGAGAGAGGAGAGAGGATCAACCTGTAGATAGAAGAGGAGAGTAGAGGAGAGAGGATCAACCTGTAGATAGAAGAGGAGAGAGAGGATCAACCTGTAGATAGAAGAGGATCAACCTGTAGATAGAAGGAGGAAGAGGATCAACCTGTAGTAGATAGAAGAGGAGAGAGGAGAGAGGATCAACCTGTAGATAGAAGAGGAGAGAGGAGAGAGGATCAACCTGTAGATAGAAGAGGAGAGAGGATCAACCTGTAGATAGAAGAGGAGAGAGGAGAGGAGGATCAAGATAGAGGAGAGAGGATCAACCTGTAGATAGAAGAGGAGAGAGGGAGGAGAGAGGATCAACCTGTAGATAGAGAGAGAGAGATCAACCTGTAGATAGAAGAGAAGAGGAGAGAGGATCAACCTGTAGATAGAAGAGGAGAGAGGATCAACCTGTAGATAGAAGAGGAGAGAGGATCAACCTGTAGATAGAAGAGAGAGAGGAGAGAGGATCAACCTGTAGATAGAAGAGGAGAGGATCAAGGAGAGAGGATCAACCTGTAGATAGAAGAGGAGAGGAGAGGATCAACCTGTAGATAGAAGAGGATCAACCTGTAGGAGAGAGGATCAACCTGTAGATAGAGAGGAGAGGAGAGAGGATCAACCTGTAGATAGAGGAGAGAGGATCAACCTGTAGATAGAGGAGGAGGAGAGAGGATCAACCTGTAGATAGAAGAGGAGAGAGGATCAACCTGTAGATAGAAGAGGAGAGAGGATCAACCTGTAGATAGAAGAGGAGAGGGAGAGAGGATCAACCTGTAGATAGAAGAGGAGAGGAGAGGATCAACCTGTAGATAGAGGATAGGAAGAGGAGAGAGAGGATCAACCTGTAGATAGAAGAGGAGAGAGGATCAACCTGTAGATAGAAGAGAGAGAAGAGGAGAGAGGATCAACCTGTAGATAGAAGAGGATCAACCTGTAGATAGAAGAGGAGAGGAGAGAGGAGGATCAACCTGTAGATAGAAGAGGAGAGAGGATCAACCTGTAGATAGAAGAGGAGAGAGAGAGGATCAACCTGTAGATAGAAGAGGAGAGAGGATCAACCTGTAGATAGAGAGAGAGAGAGAGGATCAACCTGTAGATAGAAGAGGAGAGAGAAGAGGAGAGAGAGGATCAACCTGTAGATAGAAGAGGAGAGAGGATCAACCTGTAGATAGAAGAGGAGAGAGGATCAACCTGTAGATAGAAGGATCAACCTGTAGAGAAGAGGAGAGAGGATCAACCTGTAGATAGAAGAGGAGAGAGGATCAACCTGTAGATAGAAGAGATAGAGAGAGGAGGAGAGGATCAACCTGTAGATAGAAGAGGAGAGAGGATCAACCTGTAGATAGAAGAGGAGAGGAGGAGAGAGGATCAACCTGTAGATAGAAGAGAGAGGAGGAGAGAGGATCAACCTGTAGATAGAAGAGGAGAGAGGATCAACCTGTAGATAGAAGAGGAGAGAGATCAACCTGTAGAGAGAGGATCAACCTGTAGATAGAAGAGGAGGAGGAGAGAGGATCAACCTGTAGATAGAAGAGGAGAGAGGAGAGAGGATCAACCTGTAGATAGAAGATCAACCTGTAGATAGAAGAGGAGAGAGGATCAACCTGTAGATAGAAGAGGAGAGAGGATCAACCTGTAGATAGAAGAGGATCAACCTGTAGAGAGGAGAGAGGATCAACCTGTAGATAGAAGAGGAGAGAGGATCAACCTGTAGATAGAAGAGGAGAGAGGATCAACCTGTAGATAGAAGAGGAGAGAGGATCAACCTGTAGATAGAAGAGGAGAGGAGAGAGGATCAACCTGTAGATAGAAGAGGAGAGAGGAGAGAGGATCAACCTGTAGATAGAAGAGGAGAGAGAGGATCAACCTGTAGATAGAAGAGGAGAGAGGATCAACCTGTAGATAGAAGAGGAGAGAGAGTAGAGAGAGGATCAACCTGTAGATAGAAGAGGAGAGAGAGGATCAACCTGTAGAGAGGAGAGAGGAGAGAGGATCAACCTGTAGATAGAAGAGAAGACCTGTAGATAGAAGAGGAGAGAGGATCAACCTGTAGATAGAAGAGGAGAGAGGAGAGAGGATCAACCTGTAGATAGAAGAGGAGAGAGGAGAGAGGATCAACCTGTAGATAGAAGAGGAGAGAGGATCAACCTGTAGATAGAAGAGGAGAGAGGGAGAGGATCAACCTGTAGATAGAAGAGAGAGGATCAACCTGTAGATAGAAGAGGAGAGAGGATCAACCTGTAGATAGAAGAGGAGAGAGGATCAACCTGTAGATAGAAGAGGAGAGAGAGGATCAACCTGTAGATAGAAGAGGAGAGAGGATCAACCTGTAGATAGAAGAGAGAGGAGAGAGGATCAACCTGTAGATAGAAGAGGAGAGAGGATCAACCTGTAGATAGATCAGAGATAGAAGAGAGGAGAGAGGATCAACCTGTAGATAGAAGAGGAGAGAGGATCAACCTGTAGATAGAAGAGGAGAGAGGATCAACCTGTAGATAGATCAACCTGTAGAGAAGAGGAGAGAGGATCAACCTGTAGATAGAAGAGGAGAAGAGAGAGAGAGAGGATCAACCTGTAGATAGAAGAGGAGAGAGGATCAACCTGTAGATAGAAGAGGAGGAGAGAGGATCAACCTGTAGATAGAAGAGGAGAGGAGAGAGGATCAACCTGTAGATAGAAGAGGAGAGAGGATCAACCTGTAGATAGAAAGGAGAGAGGAGAGAGGATCAACCTGTAGATAGAAGAGGATCAACCTGTAGATAGAAGAGGAGAGAGGATCAACCTGTAGATAGAAGAGGATCAACCTGTAGAGAAGAGAGAGGATCAACCTGTAGATAGAGGAGAGAGGAGAGAGGATCAACCTGTAGATAGAGGAGAGAGGATCAAGTAGATAGAAGAGGAGAGAGGATCAACCTGATAGATAGAAGAGGAGAGAGGATCAACCTGTAGATAGAAGAGGAGAGAGGATCAACCTGTAGATAGAGAGGAGAGAGGATCAACCTGTAGATAGAAGAGGAGAGAGGATCAACCTGTAGATAGAAGAGGAGAGAGGAGAGAGGATCAACCTGTAGATAGATAGGATCAAGTAGGAGAGGAGAGGATCAACCTGTAGATAGAAGAGAGAGAGGATCAACCTGTAGATAGAAGATAGAAGAGGAGAGAGGATCAACCTGTAGATAGAAGAGGAGAGAGAGGATCAACCTGAGATAGAAGAGGAGAGAGGATCAACCTGTAGATAGAAGGAGAGAGAGAGGATCAACCTGATAGAAGATAGAAGAGGAGAGAGGATCAACCTGTAGATAGAAGAGATCAACCTGAGATAGAAGAGAGAGGATCAACCTGTAGATAGAAGAGGAGAGAGGATCAACCTGTAGATAGAAGAAGAGGAGAGAGGATCAACCTGTAGATAGAAGAAGAGGAGAGAGGATCAACCTGTAGATAGAAGAGGAGAGAGGAGAGAGGATCAACCTGTAGATAGAAGAGAAGAGGAGAGAGGATCAACCTGTAGATAGAAGAGGAGATCAAGAGGAGAGAGGATCAACCTGTAGATAGAAGAGGAGAGAGGATCAACCTGTAGATAGAAGAGGAGAGAGGATCAACCTGTAGATAGATAGAAGAGAGGAGAGGATCAACCTGTAGATAGAAGAGGAGAGAGAGGATCAACCTGTAGATAGAAGAGAGAGAGAGAGGATCAACCTGTAGATAGAAGAGGAGAGAGGAGAGGATCAACCTGTAGATAGAAGAGAGAGAGAGGAGAGAGGATCAACCTGTAGATAGAAGAGAAGAGGAGAGAGGATCAACCTGTAGATAGAAGAGGAGAGAGGATCAACCTGTAGATAGAAGAGGAGAGAGGAGAGAGGATCAACCTGTAGATAGAAGAGGAGAGAGGAGAGGATCAACTGTAGATAGTAGATAGGATCAACCTGAGATAGAAGAGGAGAGAGAGGATCAACCTGTAGATAGAAGAGATAGAAGAGGAGAGAGGATCAACCTGTAGATAGAAGATCAAGTAGAGAGAGATCAACCTGTAGATAGGAGGATCAACCTGTAGATAGAAGAGGAGAGAGGAGAGAGGATCAACCTGTAGATAGAAGAGGAGAGAGGAGAGAGGATCAACCTGTAGATAGAAGAGGAGAGAGAGGATCAACCTGTAGATAGAAGAGGAGAGAGGATCAACCTGTAGATAGAAGAGGAGAAGAGGAGAGAGGATCAACCTGTAGATAGAAGAGAGAGAGGAGAGAGGATCAACCTGTAGATAGAAGAGGAGAGGAGGAGATAGAAGAGGAGAGAGGATCAACCTGTAGATAGAAGGAGAGAGGATCAACCTGTAGATAGAAGAGGAGAGAGGATCAACCTGTAGATAGAAGAGGAGAGAGGATCAACCTGTAGATAGAGAGGGAGATAGAAGAGGAGAGAGGATCAACCTGTAGATGATCAAGATAGAAGAGGAGAGAGGATCAACCTGTAGATAGAAGAAGAGAGGAGAGAGGATCAACCTGTAGATAGAAGAGAGAGAGGAGAGGATCAACCTGTAGATACCTGTAGAGAAGAGGAGAGAGGATCAACCTGTAGATAGAAAGAGGATCAACCTGTAGATAGGAGGAGAGAGGATCAACCTGTAGATAGAAGAGGAGTAGAGAAGAGGAGAGGATCAACCTGTAGATAGAAGAGGAGAGAGGAGAGAGGATCAACCTGTAGATAGAAGAGATAGAAGAGATAGAGAGAGGATCAACCTGTAGATAGAAGAGGAGAGAGGATCAACCTGTAGATAGAAGAGGAGAGAGGATCAACCTGTAGATAGAAGAGGAGAGAGGAGAGAGGATCAACCTGTAGATAGAAGAGGAGAGAGGATCAACCTGTAGATAGAAGAGAGGAGAGAGGATCAACCTGTAGATAGAAGAGGAGAGAGGAGAGAGGATCAACCTGTAGATAGAAGAGGAGAGAGGAGAGAGGATCAACCTGTAGATAGAAGAGGAGAGAGGAGAGGATCAACCTGTAGATAGAAGAGAGAGGAGAGGATCAATCCTGTAGATAGAAGAGGAGAGAGAGAGGATCAACCTGTAGATAGAGAGGATCAACCTGTAGATAGAAGAGGAGAGAGGAGAGAGGATCAACCTGTAGATAGAAGAGGAGAGAGGATCAACCTGTAGATAGAAGAGGAGGAGAGAGGATCAACCTGTAGATAGAAGAGATAGAGAGGAGAGGATCAACCTGTAGAGAGGAGATCAACCTGTAGATAGAAGAGGAGAGAGGATCAACCTGTAGATAGAAGAGGAGAGAGGATCAACCTGTAGATAGAAGAGGAGAGGAGAGAGGATCAACCTGTAGATAGAAAGAGATCAACCTGAGGAGAGAGGATCAACCTAGATAGATAGAAGAGGAGAGAGGATCAACCTGTAGATAGAAGAGGAGAGAGGATCAACCTGTAGATAGAAGAGGAGAGAGAGGATCAACCTGTAGATAGAAGAGGAGAGAGATCAATAGATAGAAGAGGAGAGAGGATCAACCTGTAGATAGAAGAGGAGAGAGGATAGATAGAAGAGGAGAGAGGATCAACCTGTAGATAGAAGAGGAGAGAGGAGAGAGGATCAACCTGTAGATAGAAGAGGAGAGAGGATCAACCTGTAGATAGAAGAGGAGAGAGGATCAACCTGTAGATAGAAGAGGAGAGGAGAGGATCAACCTGTAGAGAGAGAGAGGATCAACCTGTAGATAGAAGAGAGAGAGGAGAGGATCAACCTGTAGATAGAAGAGGAGAGACCTGTAGATAGAAGAGGAGAGAGAGGATCAACCTGTAGATAGAAGAGGAGAAGAGGAGAGAGGATCAACCTGTAGATAGAAGAGGAGAGAGATAGAAGAAGAGGAGAGAGGATCAACCTGTAGATAGAAGAGGAGAGAGGATCAACCTGTAGATAGAGGATCAACCTGTAGAGAGAGAGGATCAACCTGTAGATAGAAGAGGAGTAGAGAAGAGAGAGGATCAACCTGTAGATAGAGAGAAGAGGAGAGAGGATCAACCTGTAGATAGAAGAGAGAGAGAGAGAGAGGATCAACCTGTAGATAGAAGAGGAGAGAGGATCAACCTGTAGATAGAAGAGGAGAGAGGATCAACCTGTAGATAGAAGAGGAGAGAGGAGAGAGGATCAACCTGTAGATAGAGAGGATCAAGAGGAGAGAGGAGAGAGGATCAACCTGTAGATAGAAGGAGAGAGAGGATCAACCTGTAGATAGAAGAGGAGAGAGGAGGATCAACCTGTAGATAGGAGAGAGGAGAGAGGATCAACCTGTAGATAGAAGAGGAGAGGAGAGAGGATCAACCTGTAGATAGAAGAGAGAGGAGAGAGGATCAACCTGTAGATAGAAGAGGAGAGAGGATCAACCTGTAGATAGGAAGAGGAGAGAGGATCAACCTGTAGATAGAGAGGAGAGAAGAGGAGAGAGGATCAACCTGTAGATAGAAGAGGAGAGAGGATCAACCTGTAGATAGAAGAGGAGAGAGGATCAACCTGTAGATAGAAGAGGAGAGAGGATCAACCTGTAGATAGAAGAGGAGAGAGAGAGAGGATCAACCTGTAGATAGAAGAGGAGAGAGGATCAACCTGTAGATAGAAGAGATCAACCTGTAGAGAGGAGAGAGGATCAACCTGTAGATAGAAGAGATAGAGAGGAGGAGAGAGGATCAACCTGTAGATAGAAGAGGAGAGAGGATCAACCTGTAGATAGAAGAGGAGAGAGAGAGAGGATCAACCTGTAGATAGAAGAGGAGAGAGGATCAACCTGTAGATAGAAGAGGAAGAGGAGAGAGGATCAACCTGTAGATAGAGGAGAGGAGAGAGGATCAACCTGTAGATAGAAGAGGATCAACCTGAGAGAGAGAGGATCAACCTGTAGATAGAAGAGGAGAGAGGATCAACCTGTAGATAGAAGAGGATCAACCTGTAGATAGAAGAGGAGAGAGGATCAACCTGTAGATAGAAGAGGAGAGAGGATCAACCTGTAGATAGAAGAGGAGAAGAGGAGAGAGGATCAACCTGTAGATAGAGAGAGGATCAACCTGTAGATAGAAGAGGAGAGAGGATCAACCTGTAGATAGATCAACCTGTAGATAGAAGAGGAGAGAGGATCAACCTGTAGATAGAAGAGGAGAGAGGAGAGAGGATCAACCTGTAGATAGAAGAGAGAGAGGATCAACCTGTAGAGAAGAGGAGAGAGGATCAACCTGTAGATAGAAGAGGAGAGAGGATCAACCTGTAGATAGAAGAGGAGAGAGGATCAACCTGTAGATAGAGAGAGATAGAGAGAGGATCAACCTGTAGATAGAAGAGGAGAGAGGATCAACCTGTAGATAGAAGAGGAGAGAGGATCAACCTGTAGATAGAGAGGAGAGAGGATCAACCTGTAGATAGAAGAGAAGGAGAGAGGATCAACCTGTAGATAGAGGAGAGAGGATCAACCTGTAGATAGAAGAGGAGAGAGGATCAACCTGTAGATAGAAGAGGAGAGAGGATCAACCTGTAGATAGAAGAGGAGAGAGGATCAACCTGTAGATAGAAGAGGAGAGAGGAGAGAGGATCAACCTGTAGATAGAAGAGGATCAACCTGTAGAGGAGAGAGGATCAACCTGTAGATAGAGAGAGAGAGGAGAGAGGATCAACCTGTAGATAGAAGAGGAGAGAGGAGAGAGGATCAACCTGTAGATAGAAGAGGAGAGAGAGAGGATCAACCTGTAGATAGAAGAGGAGAGAGAGGATCAACCTGTAGATAGAGAGAGGATCAACCTGTAGATAGGAAGAGGAGAGAGGATCAACCTGTAGATAGAAGAGGAGAGAGGATCAACCTGTAGATAGAAGAGGAGAGAGGATCAACCTGTAGATAGAAGAGGAGAGAGGATCAACCTGTAGATAGAAGAGGAGAGAGGAGAGAGGATCAACCTGTAGATAGAAGAGGAGAGGATCAACCTGTAGATAGAAGAGAGAGAGGATCAACCTGTAGATAGAGAGAGGATCAACCTGTAGATAGAAGAGGAGAGAGGATCAACCTGTAGATAGAGAGGATCAACCTGTAGATAGAAGAGGAGAGAGGATCAACCTGTAGATAGAAGATAGAAGAGGAGAGAGGATCAACCTGTAGATAGAAGAGAGAGAGAGGATCAACCTGTAGATAGAAGAGAGAGAAGAGGAGAGAGGATCAACCTGTAGATAGAAGAGGAGAGAGGATCAACCTGTAGATAGAAGAGATAGAGAGGAGGATCAACCTGTAGATAGAAGATAGAAGAGGAGAGAGGATCAACCTGTAGATAGAAGAGGAGAGAGGAGAGGATCAACCTGTAGATAGAGAGAGGAGTAGAGAGAGGATCAACCTGTAGATAGAAGAGGAGAGAGGATCAACCTGTAGATAGAAGAGGAGAGAGGATCAACCTGTAGATAGAGGATCAACCTGTAGATAGAGGAGAGAGGATCAACCTGTAGATAGAAGAGGAGAGAGAGGAGGATCAACCTGTAGATAGGAGAGAGAGAGGATCAACCTGTAGATAGAAGAGAGAGAGAGGATCAACCTGTAGATAGAAGAGGAGAGAGGATCAACCTGTAGATAGAGAGAAGAGGAGAGAGGATCAACCTGTAGATAGAAGAGGAGAGAGGATCAACCTGTAGATAGAAGAGGAGAGAGGATCAACCTGTAGATAGAAGAGGAGAGAGGATCAACCTGTAGATAGAAGAGGGAGAGAGGAGGATCAACCTAGATAGATAGAAGAGGAGAGAGGATCAACCTGTAGATAGAAGAGGAGAGAGGATCAACCTGTAGATAGAAGAAGAGGAGAGAGGATCAACCTGTAGATAGAAGAGGAGAGAGGATCAACCTGTAGATAGAAGAGGAGAGAGGAGAGAGGATCAACCTGTAGATAGAAGAGAAGAGAGAGGATCAACCTGTAGATAGAAGAGGAGAGAGGATCAACCTGTAGATAGAAGAGGAGAGAGATCAACCTGTAGAGAGAGGAGAGAGGATCAACCTGTAGATAGAAGAGGAGAGAGGATCAACCTGTAGATAGAAGAGGAGAGAGGATCAACCTGTAGATAGAGAGGAGAGAGGATCAACCTGTAGATAGAAGAGGAGAGAGGAGAGAGGATCAACCTGTAGATAGAAGAGGAGAGAGGATCAACCTGTAGATAGAAGAGGAGAGAGGATCAACCTGTAGATAGAAGAGGAGAGAGGATCAACCTGTAGATAGAAGAGGAGAGAGGAGAGAGGATCAACCTGTAGATAGAAGAGGAGAGAGGATCAACCTGTAGATAGAAGAGATAGACCTGTAGATAGAGGAGAGAGGATCAACCTGTAGATAGAAGAGAAGAGGATCAACCTGTAGAGAAGAGAGAGGATCAACCTGTAGATAGAAGAGAGAGAGGAGAGAGGATCAACCTGTAGATAGGATCAACCTGTAGATAGAAGAGGAGAGAGGAGAGAGGATCAACCTGTAGATAGAAGAGGATCAACCTGTAGATAGAGGAGAGGAGAGAGGATCAACCTGTAGATAGAAGAGGAGAGAGGATCAACCTGTAGATAGAATAGAGAGAGGAGAGAGGATCAACCTGTAGATAGAAGAGAGGAGGAGAGGATCAACCTGTAGATAGAAGACCTGTAGATAGAGAGGAGAGAGGATCAACCTGTAGATAGAAGAGGAGAGAGGAGAGAGGATCAACCTGTAGATAGAAGAGGAGAGAGGATCAACCTGTAGATAGAAGAGGAGAGAGGAGAGAGGATCAACCTGTAGATAGAAGAGGAGAGAGGATCAACCTGTAGATAGAAGAGGAGAGAGGAGAGGATCAACCTGTAGATAGAAGAGGAGAGAGGATCAACCTGTAGATAGAAGAGGAGAGAGGATCAACCTGTAGATAGAAAGAGGAGAGAGAGGAGAGAGGATCAACCTGTAGATAGAAGAGGAGAGAGAGGATCAACCTGTAGATAGAAGAGGAGAGAGGATCAACCTGTAGATAGAAGAGGAGAGAGGAGAGAGGATCAACCTGTAGATAGAAGAGGAGAGAGGATCAACCTGTAGATAGAAGAGGAGAGAGGATCAACCTGTAGATAGAAGAGGAGAGAGGATCAACCTGTAGATAGAAGAGGAGAGAGGATCAACCTGTAGATAGAAGAGGAGAGATAGAAGAGGAGAGGATCAACCTGTAGATAGAAGAGGAGAGAGGATCAACCTGTAGATAGAAGAGGAGAGAGGAGAGAGGATCAACCTGTAGATAGAAGAAGAGGAGAGAGGATCAACCTGTAGATAGAAGAGGAGAGAGGATCAACCTGTAGATAGAAGAGGAGAGAGGATCAACCTGTAGATAGAAGAGGAGAGAGTAGAGAGGATCAACCTGTAGATAGAAGAGGAGAGAGGATCAACCTGTAGATAGAAGAGATAGAGAGAGGATCAACCTAGATAGATAGAAGAGGAGAGAGGATCAACCTGTAGATAGAAGAGGAGAGAGAGGAGAGAGGATCAACCTG
>NW_025747125.1:52500-55000 GCF_021184085.1 Oncorhynchus gorbuscha
AGGAGAAGGAAGAGCGGGAGATGAGGAGAGGTAGGGGAGGTGGAAGAGAGGGAGGAGAGGAAGAGGGGGAAGAGAGGGAGGAGAGTGAGCTGCAGGTCTCTTCCTGTTTCTGGCTCAGAGGTTAGAGGTCAGAGGTTAGGGTTAGTTAGGGTCGTCTTGATTCTATCAGTTGATTGGAGGATGGCACGATGGGTTCTGAGAGAAGAATGGTCCCTCGGTCTACTACTCTCCCTCCCTCCATTCCTCCCTCCCTCCCCCTCTCCTCCTTCCCCCTCTCCTCCCTCCCCCTCTCCTCCTTCCCCCATCTCCTCCTTCCCCCTCCTCCCTCCCCCTCTCCTCCTTCCCCCTCTCCTCCTTCCCCCCTCCTCCTTCCCCCTCTCCTCCTTCCCCCTCTCCTCCTTCCCCCATCTCCTCCTTCCCCCTCTCCTCCTTCCCCCTCTCCTCCTTCCCCCATCTCCCCCTCCCTCTCCTCCTTCCCCCTCTCCTCCTTCCCCCATCTCCCCCCTCCCCTCCTCCCTCTCTTCCTCCTCCTCCCCTCCTCCTCTCCCCCTCTCTTCCTCCTCCTCCTCCCCCACCACACACTTTCCGTTAGCCCAATATTTCAGCCACATTACTAACGTTGGCTAGTTTAGCTAATAGTGTGCTAAGCTAACCAAGCTAACCCTGCACTACGACAGACAACTAGGCCAAGGTATGTGCTAAGCTAACCAAGCTAACCCTAGGCTACGACAGACAACTAGGCCAATGTATGTGCAAAGCTAACCAAGCTAACCCTAGGCTACGACAGACAACTAGGCCACTGTATGTGCTAAGCTAACCAAGCTAACCCTAGGCTACGACAGACAACTAGGCCAATGTATGTGCTAAGCTAAGAGGTTACCAACCACAAGGCATTGTTTAAAGTGACAACCTGCCTGTTGAGACTAAATGAAAATGTGTGTGTGTGTGTGTGTGTGTGTGTGTGTGTGTGTGTGTGTGTGTGTGTGTGTGTGTGTGTGTGTGTGTGTGTGTGTGTGTGTGTCTGTGTGTGTGTGTGTGTGTGTGTGTGTGTGTGTGTGTGTGTGTGTGTGTGTGTGTGTGTGTGTGTGTGTGTGTGTGTGTGTGTCTGTAATATGCTGAAAGGTTCAACAGTTCAGTATGTGAGTAGATGTGCTGAGTCTGTTCATTGGTCTGTCTCTATGGTCACTGAGTGTTCATTGGTCAGTCTCTATGGTCACTGAGTGTTCATTGGTCAGTCTCTCTGGTCACTGAGTGTTCATTGGTCAGTCTCTATGGTCACTGAGTGTTCATTGGTCAGTCTCTATGGTCACTGAGTGTTCATTAGTCAGTCTCTCTGGTCACTGAGTGTTCATTGGTCAGTCTCTATGGTCACTGAGTGTTCATTGGTCAGTCTCTCTGGTCACTGAGTGTTCATTGGTCAGTCTCTATGGTCACTGAGTGTTCATTGGTCAGTCTCTCTGGTCACTGAGTGTTCATTGGTCAGTCTCTATGGTCACTGAGTGTTCATTGGTCAGTCTCTATGGTCACTGAGTGTTCATTGGTCAGTCTCTATGGTCACTGAGTGTTCATTGGTCAGTCTCTATGGTCACTGAGTGTTCATTGGTCAGTCTCTATGGTCACTGAGTGTTCATTGGTCAGTCTCTATGGTCACTGAGTGTTCATTGGACAGTCTCTATGGTCACTGAGTCTGTTCATTGGTCAGTCTGAGGGAGGGAGGGAGGGAGGGAGAGAGGGAGGGACAGGGAGGGAGGGAGGGAGAGGGACAGGGAGGGAGGGAGGGAGGGAGAGAGAGGGACAGGGATGGAGGGAGGGAGGGAGGGAGAAAGGGACAGGGATGGAGAAACGTGTTTAAAGTCAGTGGCTTTAAAAGGCTGTTCTATACCCCAGGGGCAGAGATGGTTTGAAAAGAAGACATAATGCTACTCGCATCTAAGTGTCTGTTTGTGTGTCATCTGGTGACCTGGAGCCTCCAGTAACAATCTTGCAGGTCATTGGCTAATGGTCGCCCAGGGAAACGAATGGAGCAATGTTGATTGGCTGTTGATCCTAACAATTTCGGACAGCCTCGTTAGTGACACCTGATTGGTCGATTAGTGACATCAGTCACTCCTCAATTACTAGAGAAAGAGACTAAGAGAGGGAGAGGAGAGAGAGGGAGAGGAGAGAGAGAGAGAGGAGAGAGAGGGAGAGGAGAGAGAGGGAGAGGAGAGAGAGGGAGAGGAGAGAGAGGGAGAGGAGAGAGAGGGAGTGGAGAGAGAGGGAGAGGAGAGAGAGGGAGAGGAGAGAGAGGGAGAGGAGAGAGAGGGAGAGGAGAGAGAGGGAGAGGAGAGAGAGGGAGAGGAGAGAGAGGGAGTGGAGAGAGAGGGAGAGGAGAGAGAGGGAGAGGAGAGAGAGGGAGAGGAGAGAGGAGAGAGAGAGAGGAGGGAGAGGGAGAGGAGGGAGAGGAGAGAGAGGTAGTAGAGGAGAGAGAGGGAGAGGAGAGAGAGAGAGGAGGGAGAGG
>NW_025747125.1:67500-68826 GCF_021184085.1 Oncorhynchus gorbuscha
CTGTCTAGTCGTCTATGTTACGGCCTAGCTGTCTGTGTTACGGCCTAGCTGTCTATGTTACGGCCTAGCTGTCTATGTTACGGCCTAGCTGTCTAGCTGTCTATGTTACGGCCTAGCTGTCTATGTTACGGCCTAGCTGTCTAGCTGTCTATGTTAAAGCCTAGCTGTCTATGTTACGGCCTAGCTGTCTAGCTGTCTATGTTAAAGCCTAGCTGTCTATGTTACGGCCTAGCTGTCTATGTTACGGCCTAGCTGTCTAGCTGTCTATGTTATGACCTAGCTGTCTAGCTGTCTATGTTATGACCTAGCTGTCTAGCTGTCTATGTTACGGCCTAGCTGTCTAGTTGTCTATGTTACGGCCTAGCTGTCTAGCTGTCTATGTTACGGCCTAGCTGTCTAGTTGTCTATGTTACGGCCTAGCTGTCTATGTTACGGCCTAGCTGTCTATGTTATGGCCTAGCTGTCTAGCTGTCTATGTTAAAGCCTAGCTGTCTATGTTATGGCCTAGCTGTCTAGCTGTCTATGTTATGGCCTAGCTGTCTAGCTGTCTATGTTATGGCCTAGCTGTCTAGCTGTCTATGTTACGGCCTAGCTGTCTAGCTATCTATGTTATGGCCTAGCTGTCTGTGTTACAGCCTAGCTGTCTAGCTGTCTATGTTATGGCCTAGCTGTCTGTGTTACAGCCTAGCTGTCTAGCTGTCTATGTTACGGCCTAGCTGTCTATGTTACGGCCTAGCTGTCTGTGTTACGGCCTAGCTGTCTAGCTGTCTGTGTTACGGCCTAGCTGTCTGTGTTACGGCCTAGCTGTCTGTGTTACGGCCTAGCTGTCTGTGTTATGGCCTAGCTGTCTATGTTACGGCCTAGCTGTCTAGCTGTCTGTGTTACGGCCTAGCTGTCTGTGTTACGGCCTAGCTGTCTAGCTGTCTGTGTTACGGCCTAGCTGTCTGTGTTACGGCCTAGCTGTCTAGCTGTCTGTGTTACGGCCTAGCTGTCTGTGTTACGGCCTAGCTGTCTAGCTGTCTGTGTTACGGCCTAGCTGTCTGTGTTACGGCCTAGCTGTCTGTGTTACGGCCTAGCTGTCTAGCTGTCTGTGTTACGGCCTAGCTGTCTAGCTGTCTGTGTTATGGCCTAGCTGTCTAGCTGTCTATGTTACGGCCTAGCTGTCTAGCTGTCTATGTTATGGCCTAGCTGTCTAGTCGTCTATGTTACGGCCTAGCTGTCTAGCCGTCTGTGTTACGGCCTAGCTGTCTGTGTTACGGCCTAGCTGTCTATGTTACGGCCTAGCTGTCTAGCTGTCTATGTTATGGCCTAGCTGTCTATGTTACG
>NW_025747126.1:0-2500 GCF_021184085.1 Oncorhynchus gorbuscha
AAATAGATCAACCAGTACATCACCATGAATAGATCAACCAGTACATCACCATGAATATATCAACCAGTACATCATCATGAATAGTCTAGCTATAGTTACATCAACCACTACATCATCATGAATAGTCTAGCTATAGTTACATGATGAATAGATCAACCAGTACATCACTATTAATAGTCTAGCTATAGTTACATCATGAATAGATCAACCAGTATATCATCATGAATACTCTAACTGTAGTTAGATCAACCAGTACAGCAGCTTTGGGCACCAGAATGTTCACCACACACCGTTCAGAGTAGTAGCCAGTCGTCCTCACTATGAGCCCTCTGCCTCAGCACTGCATTCCTCAACTGTATCTCCCATTCCTCTCACGCTTCAGGTGACTCCTCAGATGTTTTCAAAAGACCAGGAACAGGCAGCCAGGGTAAAACCCAAAAGCTGGTACAGTGTCTAGCTGCATCATTCAAACAAAAAAACATTAGCCAGCTAGCCAGTGTCGTGTCGTGGCTTTAATTAATCTGGTGACTGTTATGTATCGAATCAACTAACTAGGTGTAATTCTCGATTAAATTAATCATGAAACAATTAACTATTTAAGAATTGGGGCACCACGGGAAGAAGTTCTTTACCGAGTTACCATCTCCCGGATTAAACTCTAGATGATTTATAAGACGTATAACATTCATTTAATTAATCATTACCTCATCAGTCTCAGTCTCATAATTCTGAACGTCGCATTCTCCTTGCAATTGCACAAACCCCAGCCTTAACTGATCATTCCGTACCACACAAATGGTACGGACAGTGGACAGTGACACTGAGTTTTTGGGCGGCAAAACGTCTCTGTAAAAAAAAAATATTCCAATCTCAATTTTTAATGTGCAGAGAGAGAAAGTTTCCCTCCGTCCTAGAGATTTACAATTTACGACCGAACGTGAGGTGTTATAAACCCCCCCACATCAATCCCTCCACCCCTCTGCAGGTGAGAGAGGTCTGGTGTTATAAAACCCCCCCACATCAATCCCTCCTCCCCTCTGCAGGTGAGAGAGGTCTGGTGTTATAAAACCCCCCCACATCAATCCCTCCTCCCCTCTGCGGGTGAGAGAGGTCTGGTGTTATAAACCCCCCCACATCAATCCCTCCTCCCCTCTGCGGGTGAGAGAGGTCTGGTGTTATAAAACCCCCCCACATCAATCCCTCCACCCCTCTGCGGGTGAGAGAGGTCTGACGGGTGTTGATCCGTTGTAACCCGGTCTTTGGATCCTCACAGGAGAGTCATGACACTAGCTAGCCAAAGAGTGTTCCCCTGTCCGTCAACCTGTAAATCCATGGCCATAGTGTTCCCCTGTCCGTCAACCTGTAAATCCATGGCCATAGTGTTCCCCCTGACCGTCAACCTGTAAATCCATGGCCATAGTGTTCCCCTGTCCGTCAACCTGTAAATCCATGGCCATAGTGTTCCCCTGTCCGTCAACCTGTAAATCCATGGCCATAGTGTTCCCCTGTCCGTCAACCTGTAAATCCATGGCCATAGTGTTCCCCTGTCCGTCAACCTGTAAATCCATGGCCATAGTGTTCCCCTGACCGTCAACCTGTAAATCCATGGCCATAGTGTTCCCCTGACCGTCAACCTGTAAATCCATGGCTCAAAAAGCACCAGATACATGCAATAAAATCTCTATGTTATCAACAAAAAAAAACGAAAGAGATGATTTTTCAAAAAACAACAATTACAAACAACTGAATATGTACTTAGGCTGCTAGCAGGGCTTCTAGGGCGCCATGGCAACTCATAGGACTCTGGTCAAAATGTGTGCACTACATAAGGGATAGGGTGCAATTTGGGGACCTATCCATAGATATGGAACCTACTTCACACTACAGACTTTATGTTGAATTACGACCTCTGTAAAGAGAGGAGGAGAGAGAGATAAGGGGGAAGAGCGAGAAGGTGGAGGGAGGAAGAGCGAGAGGGTGGAGAGGGGAAGAGCGAGAGGGTGGAGGGGGAAGAGCGAGAGGGTGGAAGGGGGAAGAGCGAGAGGGTGGAAGGGGGAAGAGCGAGAGGGTGGAGGGGGGAAGAGCGAGAGGGTGGAGGGAGGAAGAGCGAGAGGGTGGAGGGGGAAGAGCGAGAGGGTGGAAGGGGGAAGAGCGAGAGGGTGGAAGGGGGAAGAGCGAGAGGGTGGAAGGGGGAAGAGCGAGAGGGTGAAAGGGGGAAGAGCGAGAGGGTGGAGGGGGAAGAGCGAGAGGGTGGAGGGGGAAGAGCGAGAGGGTGGAGGGGGGGAAGAGCGAGAGGGTGGAAGGGGGAAGAGTGAGAGGGTGGAAGGGGGAAGAGTGAGAGGGTGGAGGGTGGAGGGGGGAAGGCATGATGGGGAGAGAGAAGGTACTGTATATAGTTCTAGAATGATTCATCTGTGCGTTGCCCTGTTAGCTGGTGTTGTTTGTTTAACTCTGTAATCTGTAGAGGGCTGTTACTTTACTCTGATCAAACAGAGAGAGT
>NW_025747126.1:5000-10000 GCF_021184085.1 Oncorhynchus gorbuscha
GCTGCAAACCAGTTGCCCCTAGACACTGATCTCAGCTCAGTTTAGTCCTAGTGGTTACCACTATATGGCCAAGCTGCAAACCAGTTGCCCCTAGACACTGATCTCAGCTCAGTTTAGTCCTAGTGGTTTCCACTATATGGCCAAGCTGTAAACCAGTTGCCCCTAGACACTGATCTCGGCTCAGTTTAGTCCTAGTGGTTTCCACTATATGGCCAAGCTGCAAACTCTAAATTGGCTATATCTTAAAATTGTATGAAAATAGAATGTATATTTTAAGCATAAGGTCAGCATTGTTGTTAAGTGTATATTTAAAAATCAGATTTCCTAGATCCGGGAGTGTAATCATCGACTGACACTAATTAGCATAACCCAACGAACGTAAATATTACTAGAAAATATTCATATTCATGAAAATCACAAATGAAATATTTTGAGACACAGCTTAGCCTTTTGTTAATCACCCTGTCATCTCAGATTTTCAAAATATGCTTTACAGCCAAAGCAAGACAAGCATTTGTGTAAGTTTATCGATAGCCTAGCATAGCATTATGTCCAGCTAGCAGCAGGTAACTTGGTCACGAAAATCAGAAAAGCAATCAAATCGTTTAGCTTTGATGAGCTTCAAATGTTTTCACTCACGAGACTCCCAGTTAGATAGCCAATGTTAATTTTTTCCCCCCAATTTTTTTTGTCGGCGAAATAGCTCCGTTTGTTCTTCACGTTTGGCTGAGAAATCGATCGGAAATTACGGTCACGAAAATGCCAAAAAATATTCCAAATTAGCTCCATAATATCGACAGAAACATGGCAAGCGTTGTTTATAATCCATCCTCAAGGTGTTTTTCAAATATCTATTCGATAATATATCCACCGGGACAATTGTTTTTTCAGTAGGACCGATTGGAGTAATGGCTACCTCTGTATTTTACACGAGAATCACTCTGGGAGCCATTAGGTGACCACTTGCGCAATGTAGCCGCTTACGGGTATTCTTCAACATAAATGCGTAAAACTACGTCACAATGCTGTAGACACCTTGGGGAATATGGAGGAAAAGTAATCTGGTTGATAGCCCATTCACTGCTCAATAGGGACGCATTGGAACGCAGAGCTTTCAAAACACGAGGCACTTCCTGGTTGGCTTTTTCTCAGGCTTCCGACTGCAATATCAGTTCTGTTTATACTCACAGACAATATTTTTACAGTTTTGGAAACTTTAGAGTGTTTTCTATCCTAAGCTGTCAATTATATGCATATTCTAGCATCTTGTCCTCACAAAATGTCCCGTTTACTGTGGGTACGTTATTTTTCCAAAAATGAAAATATTGCCCCCTAGTCACAACAGGTTATAAGGAGATAAATTGTAGAAAATGACGAGGGGATCCCGGGTGGCACAGTGGTTAAGGGCGCTGTACTGCAGCGCCAGCTGGGCCACCAGAGACTCTGGGTTTGCGCCCAGGCTTTGTCGTAACCGGCTGCGACCGGGAGGTCCGTGGGGCGATGCACAATTGGCCTAGCCTAGGTTCTGACTTTGCAGCTTAGCCAGAAAGTGACAACCTTGCGTGAGGCTAAACCTGATTGTACATCTGTGTCTACGGCCAACGGTTACCAGGAGCGTCCTGTTACCTCTAACCCATTTTGACTCCGCCCCCCTCCAGCCTGAGAACCTCCTATTGGCCAGTAAGCTGAAGGGGGCGGCGGTTAAGCTAGCTGACTTTGGGCTCGCCATCGAGGTGCAGGGCGACCAACAGGCATGGTTTGGTGAGTATCGTGGAGTGGCTTCTCTCTTATGGGACGGGGACAGAAAATGTGTTTTTTTTCACACTACTGAGCTGAAACAAGCCGAGCTGAACTAGCCTCCACTGTAGTTTCTGGTACTGTGAGTGCTGTGAGTACTGTGAGTGCTGTGAGTGAAAGGCTAATGGGAAAATGAATAATGCCAAGCCAGCACGGTGCGGTTCGGGTCGGGTCGGGTCTGCACACTAGTGTATTAGAGGACACACAGACCTGGCCTAGAATTAACCCCGAACCTCTTACCACTTTTGAATTGTCAGGGCGGTAGTTAGCCTAAAAGAAAGGTCACTGGTTCAAAACCCTGAGCTGACTAGGTGAAAAACTGTTGATTTGCCCTCATTAGTCCTGTAAGTCGCTCTAAAATGTACTGATTGATCGATTTAATCAATGAATGACTCACTCAAGTAATCAATTAATTATTTGCTGAAACAATTACTCAAATCAATCAATCAAACTATTGATACACTCATCCATTTATTCTCCCTCCCTCCCTCCCTCCCTCCCTCCCTCCCTCCCTCCCTCCCTCCCTCCCTCCCTCCCTCCCTCCCTCCCTCCCTCCCCTCCCCTCCCTCCCTCCCTCCCCCTCCCTCCCTCCCCCCTCCCTCCCTCCCTCCCTCCCTCCCTCCCTCCCTCCCTCCCTCTCCTACAGGTTTTGCTGGTACACCAGGCTACCTGTCTCCAGAGGTTCTGAGAAAAGACCCATATGGAAAGCCTGTGGACATGTGGGCCTGTGGTAAACAAACAACCTTTTCATCTCTAACCTTTGACCTTTAGAACTAAACTAAATAACATACCTCTTATATGTGATTGTTCCAAATCATTGTTCCCTGCTGAAAGTTGGCTCAATTCCATTCCAATTCAGGAAGTGAAATTTCAAAAAGCGTTCAGTTTGGGGTCAAGACTGTGTTGTGTCTTTCTGCCAGGGGTGATCCTGTACATCCTATTGGTCGGTTATCCTCCCTTCTGGGACGAGGACCAACACAGACTGTACCAGCAGATCAAGGCTGGGGCCTACGATGTGAGAACTACCAACCTCTATTTATCTCTCTGTCTGTCTGACTCTCTCCTCTCTACGACAGGAGAACTACCAACCTCTATCTCTCTGTCTGTCTGACTGACTCTCTCCTCTCTACGACAGGAGAACTACCAACCTCTATTTATCTCTCTGTCTGTCTGACTCTCTCCTCTCTACGACAGGAGAACTACCAACCTCTATCTCTCTGTCTGTCTGACTCTCTCCTCTCTACGACAGGAGAACTACCAACCTCTATCTATCTCTCTGTCTGTCTGACTCTCTCCTCTCTACGACAGGAGAACTACCAACCTCTATCTATCTCTCTGTCTGACTGACTCTCTCCTCTCTACGACAGGAGAACTACCAACCTCTATCTCTCTGTCTGTCTGACTCTCTCCTCTCTACGACAGGAGAACTACCAACCTCTATCTATCTCTCTGTCTGTCTGACTCTCTCCTCTCTACGACAGGAGAACTACCAACCTCTATCTATCTCTCTGTCTGTCTGACTCTCTCCTCTCTACGACAGGAGAACTACCAACCTCTATCTATCTCTCTGTCTGTCTGACTCTCTCCTCTCTACGACAGGAGAACTACCAACCTCTATCTATCTCTCTGTCTGTCTGACTCTCTCCTCTCTACGACAGGAGAACTACCAACCCTATCTATCTCTCTGTCTGACTGACTCTCTCCTCTCTACGACAGGAGAACTACCAACCTCTATCTATCTCTCTGTCTGTCTGACTCTCTCCTCTCTACGACAGGAGAACTACCAACCTCTATCTCTCTGTCTGTCTGACTCTCTCCTCTCTACGACAGGAGAACTACCAACCTCTATCTCTCTGTCTGTCTGACTCTCTCCTCTCTACGACAGGAGAACTACCAACCTCTATCTATCTCTCTGTCTGTCTGACTCTCTCCTCTCTACGACAGGAGAACTACCAACCTCTATCTATCTCTCTGTCTGTCTGACTCTCTCCTCTCTACGACAGGAGAACTACCAACCTCTATCTATCTCTCTGTCTGTCTGACTCTCTCCTCTCTACGACAGGAGAACTACCAACCTCTATCTATCTCTCTGTCTGTCTGACTCTCTCCTCTCTACGACAGGAGAACTACCAACCTCTATCTATCTCTCTGTCTGTCTGACTCTCTCCTCTCTACGACAGGAGAACTACCAACCTCTATCTATCTCTCTGTCTGTCTGACTCTCTCCTCTCTACGACAGGAGAACTACCAACCTCTATCTATCTCTCTGTCTGTCTGACTCTCTCCTCTCTACGACAGGAGAACTACCAACCTCTATCTATCTCTCTGTCTGTCTGACTCTCTCCTCTCTACGACAGGAGAACTACCAACCTCTATCTATCTCTCTGTCTGACTGACTCTCTCCTCTCTACGACAGGAGAACTACCAACCTCTATCTATCTCTCTGTCTGACTGACTCTCTCCTCTCTACGACAGGAGAACTACCAAACCTCTATCTATCTCTCTGTCTGTCTGACTCTCTCCTCTCTACGACAGGAGAACTACCAACCTCTATCTATCTCTCTGTCTGTCTGACTCTCTCCTCTCTACGACAGGAGAACTACCAACCTCTATCTATCTCTCTGTCTGTCTGACTCTCTCCTCTCTACGACAGGAGAACTACCAACCTCTATCTATCTCTCTGTCTGTCTGACTCTCTCCTCTCTACGACAGGAGAACTACCAACCTCTATCTATCTCTCTGTCTGTCTGACTCTCTCCTCTACGACAGGAGAACTACCAACCTCTATCTATCTCTCTCTCTGTCTGTCTGTCTCTCTGTCTGTCTGACTCTCTCCTCTCTACGACAGGAGAACTACCAACCTCTATCTATCTCTCTGTCTGTCTGACTGACTCTCTCTACGACAGGAGAACTACCAACCTCTATCTATCTCTCTCTCTGTCTGTCTGTCTCTCTGTCTGACTGACTCTCTCCTCTCTACGACAGGAGAACAACCAACCTCTATCTATCTCTCTCTCTGTCTGTCTGTCTCTCTGTCTGACTGACTCTCTCCTCTCTACGACAGGAGAACAACCAACCTCTATCTATCTCTCTCTCTGTCTGTCTGTCTCTCTGTCTGACTGACTCTCTCCTCTCTACGACAGGAGAACAACCAACCTCTATCTATCTCTCTCTCTGTCTGACTCTCTCCTCTCTACGACAGG
>NW_025747126.1:15000-27500 GCF_021184085.1 Oncorhynchus gorbuscha
TCACTACATCCTGAATCAGAGGGTTGTCTGGTCCTGAATCAGAGGGTTGTCTGGTCCCTCAGTAAAGTCCCGTAGATCTCATCACTACATGCTGAATCAGAAGGTTGTCTGGTCCCTCGGTAAAGTCCCGTCGATCTCTTCTTTACTCATCACTACATCCTGAATCAGAAGGTTGTCTGGTCCTGAATCAGAGGGTTGTCTGGTCCTGAATCAGAAGGTTGTCTGGTCCCTCGGTAAAGTCACGTAGATCTCATCACTACATCCTGAATCAGAAGGTTGTCTGGTCCTGAATCAGAGGGTTGTCTGGTCCTGAATGAGAAGGTTGTCTGGTCCTGAATCAGAGGGTTGTCTGGTCCTGAATCAGAAGGTTGTCTGGTCCCTCGGTAAAGTCACGTAGATCTCATCACTACATCCTGAATCAGAAGGTTGTCTGGTCCTGAATCAGAGGGTTGTCTGGTCCTGAATCAGAAGGTTGTCTGGTCCTGAATCAGAAGGTTGTCTGGTCCTGAATCAGAAGGTTGTCTGGTCCTGAATCAGAAGGTTGTCTGGTCCTGAATCAGAAGGTTGTCTGGTCCTGAATCAGAGGGTTGTCTGGTCCTGAATCAGAAGGTTGTCTGGTCCTGAATCAGAAGGTTGTCTGGTCCCTCGGTAAAGTCCCGTAGATCTCTTCATTACTCCAACTTTGTTTTCAAACTTCCTAGTTGAAGTAAACCAATATAAGTGTTGGTTAACTCTTGAGGTCCCTCTTGTCTCCACTAAGTTAAAGGTCATTCCTCTTTTTAGTTTGAGCTCTCCACTTTTGGGTTCTCCGGGACCACTAGGGCAGTTTAAAACCCCTAATAATGAATGAGTCCACTGAGATTTGGTTCCCCGGGACCACTAGGGCAGTTTAAACCCCTAATGATGAATGAGTCCACTGAGATTTGGGTTCTCCGGGACCACTAGGGCAGTTTAAAACCCCTAATAATGAATGAGTCCACTGAGATTTGGGTTCCCCCGGGACCACTAGGGCAGTTTAAACCCCCTAATGATGAATGAGTCCATTGAGATTTGGGTTCTCCCGGGACCACTAGGGCAGTTTAAACCCCTAATAATGAATGAGTCCACTGAGATTTGGGTTCCCCCGGGACCACTAGGGCAGTTTAAACCCCCTAATGATGAATGAGTCCACTGAGATTTGGGTTCCCCCGGGACCACTAGGGCAGTTTAAACCCCTAATGATGAATGAGTTCACTGAGATTTGGGTTCTCCCGGGACCACTAGGGCAGTTTAAAACCCCTAATGATGAATGAGTCCACTGAGATTTGGGTTCTCCCGGGACCACTAGGGCAGTTTAAACCCCCTAATGATGAATGAGTCCACTGAGATTTGGGTTCCCCCGGGACCACTAGGACAGTTTAAACCCCTAATGAGATTTGTAATAGTTTTGATTAAATGTAATTTAATGTATATGTATCCGTTACTGTATCTAGTAGTTTAAATATTTTGTATTGTTTATTGTACTGATCATATTGATTATTGGAATTGTTGTCGTCACGGAGACCCGAGGTCTCAATGGGATCCCCTGTATAACATAACATTCTCTCTCAGTTCAACCACATTCAAGGGGCTTTATTGGCTTTATGGGAAACATGTTGTTAACATTGAAAGTGGCCAAAGAAAGTGGAAGCAGATCATATACAAAGGTGAAGAAAAACAACACAATATAAAATGAACCGTAAACATGACGTTCTCTTGTCTGCAGCAACGGTCCACTGTAGCTTCCATGATGCACAGACAGGAGACTGTGGAGTGTCTGAAGAAGTTCAACGCCAGGAGAAAACTCAAGGTAACACTCCTCTTTCACTGTCCTCTGTTCTATTCAGAAACTCAAGGGATGTGTCTCTCCCTATACTCTATTCCCTATACTCTATTCCCTATACTCTATTCCCTATACTCTATTCCCTATACCATGTACTGCTGTCCACCCAGAGCTCTATACCCTATACTGTGTCTACCCAGACCTATATACCCTATTTCCTAAACCATGCACTACTGTATACCCAGAGCTCTATTCCCTATACCTTATACCCTATTCCCTATTCCTTATACCCTATTCCCTATACCTATTCCCTATTCCGTGCACTACTACAAGGCCCATAGAGGTCTGATCTAAAAGACTTTGTTCATTTGTTATTTAATTCTACGGTCCTGTTTCTGTTTATTATTATTGTCAAAAAGAAAATATCACAATAAATATCCTTTAATAAAAAGAGCAGTGCCTTTTATAGGGAATAGGGCACCCTTTGGGATGTAGCCAAGCACACACCCTTCTCTTTCTCACCCCCCTTTCCACCTGCTGGTGAAATGATCAGTCCTTCAGTAGAGACTATAGTACCACTGCTGTTGTCTGGTGAAATGATCAGTCCTTCAGTAGAGACTATAGTACCACTGCTGTTGAAATGATCAGCCCTTCAGTAGAGACTATAGTACCACTGCTGTTGTCTGGTGAAATGATCAGCCCTTCAGTAGAGACTATAGTACCACTGCTGTTGAAATGATCAGCCCTTCAGTAGAGACTATAGTACCACTGCTGGTGAAATGATCAGCCCTTCAGTAGAGACTATAGTACCACTGCTGTTGAAATGATCAGTCCTTCAGTAGAGACTATAGTACCACTGCTGTTGTCTGGTGAAATGATCAGTCCTTCAGTAGAGACTATAGTACCACTGCTGTTGAAATGATCAGTCCTTCAGTAGAGACTATAGTACCACTGCTGGTGAAATGATCAGTCCTTCAGTAGAGACTATAGTACCACTGCTGTTGTCTGGTGAAATGATCAGTCCTTCAGTAGAGACTATAGTACCACTGCTGTTGAAATGATCAGTCCTTCAGTAGAGACTATAGTACCACTGCTGTTGTCTGGTGAAATGATCAGTCCTTCAGTAGAGACTATAGTACCACTGCTGTTGAAATGATCAGCCCTTCAGTAGAGACTATAGTACCACTGCTGGTGAAATGATCAGTCCTTCAGTAGAGACTATAGTACCACTGCTGTTGTCTGGTGAAATGATCAGTCCTTCAGTAGAGACTATAGTACCACTGCTGTTGAAATGATCAGTCCTTCAGTAGAGACTATAGTACCACTGCTGGTGAAATGATCAGCCCTTCAGTAGAGACTATAGTACCACTGCTGTTGAAATGATCAGCCCTTCAGTAGAGACTATAGTACCACTGCTGTTGAAATGATCAGCCCTTCAGTAGAGACTATAGTACCACTGCTGGTGAAATGATCAGCCCTTCAGTAGAGACTATAGTACCACTGCTGTTGAAATGATCAGCCCTTCAGTAGAGACTATAGTACCACTGCTGGTGAAATGATCAGCCCTTCAGTAGAGACTATAGTACCACTGCTGTTGAAATGATCAGTCCTTCAGTAGAGACTATAGTACCACTGCTGTTGAAATGATCAGTCCTTCAGTAGAGACTATAGTACCACTGCTGTTGAAATGATCAGTCCTTCAGTAGAGACTATAGTACCACTGCTGTTGTCTGGTGAAATGATCAGCCCTTCAGTAGAGACTATAGTACCACTGCTGTTGAAATGATCAGCCCTTCAGTAGAGACTATAGTACCACTGCTGTTGAAATGATCAGCCCTTCAGTAGAGACTATAGTACCACTGCTGTTGAAATGATCAGCCCTTCAGTAGAGACTATAGTACCACTGCTGTTGTCTGGTGAAATGATCAGCCCTTCAGTAGAGACTATAGTACCACTGCTGTTGAAATGATCAGCCCTTCAGTAGAGACTATAGTACCACTGCTGTTGAAATGTTGTCTGGTGAAATGATCCCTTCAGTAGAGACTATAGTACCACTGCTGTTGAAATGATCAGCCCTTCAGTAGAGACTATAGTACCACTGCTGTTGTCTGGTGAAATGATCAGCCCTTCAGTAGAGACTATAGTACCACTGCTGTTGTCTGGTGAAATGATCAGCCCTTCAGTAGAGACTATAGTACCACTGCTGTTGTCTGGTGAAATGATCAGCCCTTCAGTAGAGACTATAGTACCACTGCTGTTGAAATGATCAGTCCTTCAGTAGAGACTATAGTACCACTGCTGTTGTCTGGTGAAATGATCAGTCCTTCAGTAGAGACTATAGTACCACTGCTGTTGAAATGATCAGCCCTTCAGTAGAGACTATAGTACCACTGCTGTTGTCTGTTGAAATGATCAGCCCTTCAGTAGAGACTATAGTACCACTGCTGTTGAAATGATCAGCCCTTCAGTAGAGACTATAGTACCACTGCTGTTGAAATGATCAGCCCTTCAGTAGAGACTATAGTACCACTGCTGTTGAAATGATCAACCCTTCAGTAGAGACTATAGTACCACTGCTGTTGTCTGGTGAAATGATCAGCCCTTCAGTAGAGACTATAGTACCACTGCTGTTGAAATGATCAGTCCTTCAGTAGAGACTATAGTACCACTGCTGTTGTCTGGTGAAATGATCAGCCCTTCAGTAGAGACTATAGTACCACTGCTGTTGTCTGGTGAAATGATCAGCCCTTCAGTAGAGACTATAGTACCACTGCTGTTGAAATGATCAGCCCTTCAGTAGAGACTATAGTACCACTGCTGTTGAAATGATCAGCCCTTCAGTAGAGACTATAGTACCACTGCTGTTGAAATGATCAGCCCTTCAGTAGAGACTATAGAACCACTGCTGTTGTCTGGTGAAATGATCAACCCTTCAGTAGAGACTATAGTACCACTGCTGTTGTCTGTTGAAATGATCAGTCCTTCAGTAGAGACTATAGTACCACTGCTGTTGAAATGATCAGTCCTTCAGTAGAGACTATAGTACCACTGCTGTTGAAATGATCAGCCCTTCAGTAGAGACTATAGTACCACTGCTGTTGAAATGATCAGCCCTTCAGTAGAGACTATAGTACCACTGCTGTTGAAATGATCAGCCCTTCAGTAGAGACTATAGTACCACTGCTGTTGAAATGATCAGCCCTTCAGTAGAGACTATAGTACCACTGCTGTTGTCTGTTGAAATGATCAGTCCTTCAGTAGAGACTATAGTACCACTGCTGTTGAAATGATCAGTCCTTCAGTAGAGACTATAGTACCACTGCTGTTGTCTGGTGAAATGATCAACCCTTCAGTAGAGACTATAGTACCACTGCTGTTGTCTGTTGAAATGATCAGTCCTTCAGTAGAGACTATAGTACCACTGCTGTTGAAATGATCAGCCCTTCAGTAGAGACTATAGTACCACTGCTGTTGAAATGATCAGCCCTTCAGTAGAGACTATAGTACCACTGCTGTTGAAATGATCAGTCCTTCAGTAGAGACTATAGTACCACTGCTGTTGTCTGGTGAAATGATCAGTCCTTCAGTAGAGACTATAGTACCACTGCTGTTGAAATGATCAGCCCTTCAGTAGAGACTATAGTACCACTGCTGTTGTCTGTTGAAATGATCAGCCCTTCAGTAGAGACTATAGTACCACTGCTGTTGAAATGATCAGCCCTTCAGTAGAGACTATAGTACCACTGCTGTTGAAATGATCAACCCTTCAGTAGAGACTATAGTACCACTGCTGTTGTCTGGTGAAATGATCAGCCCTTCAGTAGAGACTATAGTACCACTGCTGTTGAAATGATCAGCCCTTCAGTAGAGACTATAGTACCACTGCTGTTGAAATGATCAGCCCTTCAGTAGAGACTATAGTACCACTGCTGTTGAAATGATCAGCCCTTCAGTAGAGACTATAGTACCACTGCTGTTGAAATGATCAGCCCTTCAGTAGAGACTATAGTACCACTGCTGTTGTCTGGTGAAATGATCAACCCTTCAGTAGAGACTATAGTACCACTGCTGTTGTCTGTTGAAATGATCAGTCCTTCAGTAGAGACTATAGTACCACTGCTGTTGAAATGATCAGTCCTTCAGTAGAGACTATAGTACCACTGCTGTTGAAATGATCAGCCCTTCAGTAGAGACTATAGTACCACTGCTGTTGAAATGATCAGCCCTTCAGTAGAGACTATAGTACCACTGCTGTTGAAATGATCAGCCCTTCAGTAGAGACTATAGTACCACTGCTGTTGAAATGATCAGCCCTTCAGTAGAGACTATAGTACCACTGCTGTTGTACCACTGGTGAAATGATCAGTCCTTCAGTAGAGACTATAGTACCACTGCTGTTGTCTGTGAAATGATCAGCCCTTCAGTAGAGACTATAGTACCACTGCTGTTGAAATGATCAGCCCTTCAGTAGAGACTATAGTACCACTGCTGTTGAAATGATCAGCCCTTCAGTAGAGACTATAGTCTGGTGAAATGATCAGCCCTTCAGTAGAGACTATAGTACCACTGCTGTTGTCTGTTGAAATGATCAGTCCTTCAGTAGAGACTATAGTACCACTGCTGTTGAAATGATCAGTCCTTCAGTAGAGACTATAGTACCACTGCTGTTGTCTGGTGAAATGATCAGCCCTTCAGTAGAGACTATAGTACCACTGCTGTTGAAATGATCAGTCCTTCAGTAGAGACTATAGTACCACTGCTGTTGAAATGATCAGTCCTTCAGTAGAGACTATAGTACCACTGCTGTTGAAATGATCAGTCCTTCAGTAGAGACTATAGTACCACTGCTGTTGTCTGTTGAAATGATCAGTCCTTCAGTAGAGACTATAGTACCACTGCTGTTGAAATGATCAGCCCTTCAGTAGAGACTATAGTACCACTGCTGTTGTCTGGTGAAATGATCAGTCCTTCAGTAGAGACTATAGTACCACTGCTGTTGTCTGGTGAAATGATCAACCCTTCAGTAGAGACTATAGTACCACTGCTGTTGAAATGATCAGCCCTTCAGTAGAGACTATAGTACCACTGCTGTTGTCTGGTGAAATGATCAACCCTTCAGTAGAGACTATAGTACCACTGCTGTTGTCTGTTGAAATGATCAGTCCTTCAGTAGAGACTATAGTACCACTGCTGTTGAAATGATCAGTCCTTCAGTAGAGACTATAGTACCACTGCTGTTGTCTGGTGAAATGATCAGCCCTTCAGTAGAGACTATAGTACCACTGCTGTTGAAAATGTCCTTCAGTAGAGACAGTCCTTGTGAAATGAGACTTCAGTAGAGTACCACTGCTGTTGAAATGATCAGTCCTTCAGTAGAGACTATAGTACCACTGCTGTTGAAATGATCAGTCCTTCAGTAGAGACTATAGTACCACTGCTGTCCTTGTAGAGACTGTACCACTGCTTGAAATGATCAGTCCTTCAGTAGAGACTATAGTACCACTGCTGTTGAAATGATCAGTCCTTCAGTAGAGACTATAGTACCACTGCTGTTGTCTGTTGAAATGATCAGTCCTTCAGTAGAGACTATAGTACCACTGCTGTTGTCTGTTGAAATGATCAGCCCTTCAGTAGAGACTATAGTACCACTGCTGTTGAAATGATCAGCCCTTCAGTAGAGACTATAGTACCACTGCTGTCTGGTGAAATGATCAGCCCTTCAGTAGAGACTATAGTACCACTGTTGAAATGATCAGTCCTTCAGTAGAGACTATAGTACCACTGCTGTTGTCTGGTGAAATGATCAACCCTTCAGTAGAGACTATAGTACCACTGCTGTTGAAATGATCAGCCCTTCAGTAGAGACTATAGTACCACTGCTGTTGTCTGGTGAAATGATCAACCCTTCAGTAGAGACTATAGTACCACTGCTGTTGTCTGTTGAAATGATCAGTCCTTCAGTAGAGACTATAGTACCACTGCTGTTGAAATGATCAGTCCTTCAGTAGAGACTATAGTACCACTGCTGTTGTCTGGTGAAATGATCAGCCCTTCAGTAGAGACTATAGTACCACTGCTGTTGAAATGATCAGTCCTTCAGTAGAGACTATAGTACCACTGCTGTTGAAATGATCAGTCCTTCAGTAGAGACTATAGTACCACTGCTGTTGAAATGATCAGTCCTTCAGTAGAGACTATAGTACCACTGCTGTTGTCTGTTGAAATGATCAGTCCTTCAGTAGAGACTATAGTACCACTGCTGTTGAAATGATCAGTCCTTCAGTAGAGACTATAGTACCACTGCTGTTGTCTGTTGAAATGATCAGTCCTTCAGTAGAGACTATAGTACCACTGCTGTTGTCTGTTGAAATGATCAGCCCTTCAGTAGAGACTATAGTACCACTGCTGTTGTCTGTTGAAATGATCAGCCCTTCAGTAGAGACTATAGTACCACTGCTGTTGTCTGTTGAAATGATCAGCCCTTCAGTAGAGACTATAGTACCACTGCTGTTGAAATGATCAGTCCTTCAGTAGAGACTATAGTACCACTGCTGTTGAAATGATCAGCCCTTCAGTAGAGACTATAGTACCACTGCTGTTGAAATGATCAGCCCTTCAGTAGAGACTATAGTACCACTGCTGTTGAAATGATCAGTCCTTCAGTAGAGACTATAGTACCACTGCTGTTGTCTGTTGAAATGATCAGCCCTTCAGTAGAGACTATAGTACCACTGCTGTTGTCTGGTGAAATGATCAGTCCTTCAGTAGAGACTATAGTACCACTGCTGTTGTCTGTTGAAATGATCAGCCCTTCAGTAGAGACTATAGTACCACTGCTGTTGAAATGATCAGCCCTTCAGTAGAGACTATAGTACCACTGCTGTTGTCTGGTGAAATGATCAGTCCTTCAGTAGAGACTATAGTACCACTGCTGTTGTCTGTTGAAATGATCAGTCCTTCAGTAGAGACTATAGTACCACTGCTGTTGTCTGTTGAAATGATCAGTCCTTCAGTAGAGACTATAGTACCACTGCTGTTGTCTGGTGAAATGATCAGTCCTTCAGTAGAGACTATAGTACCACTGCTGTTGAAATGATCAACCCTTCAGTAGAGACTATAGTACCACTGCTGTTGAAATGATCAGCCCTTCAGTAGAGACTATAGTACCACTGCTGTTGAAATGATCAGTCCTTCAGTAGAGACTATAGTACCACTGCTGTTGTCTGTTGAAATGATCAACCCTTCAGTAGAGACTATAGTACCACTGCTGTTGTCTGGTGAAATGATCAGTCCTTCAGTAGAGACTATAGTACCACTGCTGTTGTCTGTTGAAATGATCAACCCTTCAGTAGAGACTATAGTACCACTGCTGCTGTCTGTTGAAATGATCAACCCTTCAGTAGAGACTATAGTACCACTGCTGTTGAAATGATCAGCCCTTCAGTAGAGACTATAGTACCACTGCTGTTGAAATGATCAGCCCTTCAGTAGAGACTATAGTACCACTGCTGTTGAAATGATCAGCCCTTCAGTAGAGACTATAGTACCACTGCTGGTGAAATGATCAGCCCTTCAGTAGAGACTATAGTACCACTGCTGTTGAAATGATCAGCCCTTCAGTAGAGACTATAGTACCACTGCTGTTGAAATGATCAGCCCTTCAGTAGAGACTATAGTACCACTGCTGTTGTCTGGTGAAATGATCAGCCCTTCAGTAGAGACTATAGTACCACTGCTGTTGAAATGATCAGCCCTTCAGTAGAGACTATAGTACCACTGCTGTTGAAATGATCAGCCCTTCAGTAGAGACTATAGTACCACTGCTGTTGAAATGATCAGCCCTTCAGTAGAGACTATAGTACCACTGCTGTTGAAATGATCAGCCCTTCAGTAGAGACTATAGTACCACTGCTGTTGAAATGATCAGCCCTTCAGTAGAGACTATAGTACCACTGCTGTTGAAATGATCAACCCTTCAGTAGAGACTATAGTACCACTGCTGTTGAAATGATCAGTCCTTCAGTAGAGACTATAGTACCACTGCTGTTGAAATGATCAGTCCTTCAGTAGAGACTATAGTACCACTGCTGTTGAAATGATCAGTCCTTCAGTAGAGACTATAGTACCACTGCTGTTGTCTGGTGAAATGATCAGCCCTTCAGTAGAGACTATAGTACCACTGCTGTTGAAATGATCAGTCCTTCAGTAGAGACTATAGTACCACTGCTGTTGTCTGGTGAAATGATCAGTCCTTCAGTAGAGACTATAGTACCACTGCTGTTGAAATGATCAGCCCTTCAGTAGAGACTATAGTACCACTGCTGTTGAAATGATCAGTCCTTCAGTAGAGACTATAGTACCACTGCTGTTGTCTGGTGAAATGATCAGCCCTTCAGTAGAGACTATAGTACCACTATGGTGTCAGCCCTTCAGTAGAGACACTGCTGTTGAAATGATCAGCCCTTCAGTAGAGACTATAGTACCACTGCTGTTGAAATGATCAGCCCTTCAGTAGAGACTATAGTACCACTGCTGTTGAAATGATCAGCCCTTCAGTAGAGACTATAGTACCACTGCTGTTGAAATGATCAGCCCTTCAGTAGAGACTATAGTACCACTGCTGGTGAAATGATCAGCCCTTCAGTAGAGACTATAGTACCACTGCTGTTGAAATGATCAGCCCTTCAGTAGAGACTATAGTACCACTGCTGTTGAAATGATCAGCCCTTCAGTAGAGACTATAGTACCACTGCTGTTGAAATGCTGCCCTTCAGTGAAATGATCAGCCCTGATCAGTAGAGACTATAGTACCACTGCTGTTGAAATGATCAGCCCTTCAGTAGAGACTATAGTACCACTGCTGTTGAAATGATCAGCCCTTCAGTAGAGACTATAGTACCACTGCTGGTGAAATGATCAGTCCTTCAGTAGAGACTATAGTACCACTGCTGTTGAAATGATCAGTCCTTCAGTAGAGACTATAGTACCACTGCTGTTGAAATGATCAGCCCTTCAGTAGAGACTATAGTACCACTGCTGTTGAAATGATCAGTCCTTCAGTAGAGACTATAGTACCACTGCTGTTGTCTGGTGAAATGATCAGTCCTTCAGTAGAGACTATAGTACCACTGCTGTTGAAATGATCAGCCCTTCAGTAGAGACTATAGTACCACTGCTGTTGAAATGATCAGCCCTTCAGTAGAGACTATAGTACCACTGCTGGTGAAATGATCAGTCCTTCAGTAGAGACTATAGTACCACTGCTGTTGAAATGATCAGTCCTTCAGTAGAGACTATAGTACCACTGCTGTTGAAATGATCAGTCCTTCAGTAGAGACTATAGTACCACTGCTGTTGAAATGATCAGTCCTTCAGTAGAGACTATAGTACCACTGCTGTTGAAATGATCAGTCCTTCAGTAGAGACTATAGTACCACTGCTGTTGAAATGATCAGTCCTTCAGTAGAGACTATAGTACCACTGCTGTTGAAATGATCAGCCCTTCAGTAGAGACTATAGTACCACTGCTGTTGTCTGTTGAAATGATCAGTCCTTCAGTAGAGACTATAGTACCACTGCTGTTGAAATGATCAGTCCTTCAGTAGAGACTATAGTACCACTGCTGTTGTCTGGTGAAATGATCAGCCCTTCAGTAGAGACTATAGTACCACTGCTGTTGAAATGATCAGCCCTTCAGTAGAGACTATAGTACCACTGCTGTTGAAATGATCAGTCCTTCAGTAGAGACTATAGTACCACTGCTGTTGTCTGGTGAAATGATCAGCCCTTCAGTAGAGACTATAGTACCACTGCTGTTGAAATGATCAGCCCTTCAGTAGAGACTATAGTACCACTGCTGTTGAAATGATCAGCCCTTCAGTAGAGACTATAGTACCACTGCTGTTGAAATGATCAGCCCTTCAGTAGAGACTATAGTACCACTGCTGTTGAAATGATCAGCCCTTCAGTAGAGACTATAGTACCACTGCTGGTGAAATGATCAGCCCTTCAGTAGAGACTATAGTACCACTGCTGTTGAAATGATCAGCCCTTCAGTAGAGACTATAGTACCACTGCTGGTGAAATGATCAGCCCTTCAGTAGAGACTATAGTACCACTGCTGTTGAAATGATCAGCCCTTCAGTAGAGACTATAGTACCACTGCTGGTGAAATGATCAGCCCTTCAGTAGAGACTATAGTACCACTGCTGTTGAAATGATCAGCCCTTCAGTAGAGACTATAGTACCACTGCTGTTGAAATGATCAGCCCTTCAGTAGAGACTATAGTACCACTGCTGTTGAAATGATCAGTCCTTCAGTAGAGACTATAGTACCACTGCTGTTGAAATGATCAGTCCTTCAGTAGAGACTATAGTACCACTGCTGTTGAAATGATCAGTCCTTCAGTAGAGACTATAGTACCACTGCTGTTGAAATGATCAGTCCTTCAGTAGAGACTATAGTACCACTGCTGTTGTCTGGTGAAATGATCAGTCCTTCAGTAGAGACTATAGTACCACTGCTGTTGAAATGATCAGCCCTTCAGTAGAGACTATAGTACCACTGCTGTTGAAATGATCAGCCCTTCAGTAGAGACTATAGTACCACTGCTGGTGAAATGATCAGTCCTTCAGTAGAGACTATAGTACCACTGCTGTTGAAATGATCAGTCCTTCAGTAGAGACTATAGTACCACTG
>NW_025747126.1:32500-68789 GCF_021184085.1 Oncorhynchus gorbuscha
TATATGCAGTATATTATGAATAGTGAATATAGTACATTCACAGAATACTTCATGTAGTATATATACAGTATGTAAATGGTATATTATAAATAGTAAATATAGTACATTCACATCAACAGAATACGTAATGTCGTATATATACAATATATATGCAGTATATTATGAATAGTGAATATAGTACATTAACAGAATACTTCATGTAGTATATATACAGTATATATGCAGTATATTATGAATAGTGAATATAGTACATTAACAGAATACTTCATGTAGTATATATACAGTATATATACAGTATATTATGAATAGTGAATATAGTACATTAACAGAATACTTCATGTAGTATATATACATTATATATACAGTATATTATGAATAGTGAATATAGTACATTCACAGAATAGTTCATGTAGTGTATATATATATATATATAGTATATATATAGTATATAATGCATCATGTAGAATATATACAGTATATTATGAATAGTGAATATAGTACATTCACATTCACAGAATACGTAATGTAGTATATATACAGTATATATGCAGTATATTATAAATAGTGAATATAGTACATTCACATTCACAGAATACGTAATGTAGTATATATACAGTATATATGCAGTATATTATGAATAGTGAATATAGTACATTCACAGAATACTTCATGTAGTATATATACAGTATGTAAATGGTATATTATAAATAGTAAATATAGTACATTCACATCAACAGAATACGTAATGTCGTATATATACAATATATATGCAGTATATTATGAATAGTGAATATAGTACATTAACAGAATACTTCATGTAGTATATATACAGTATATATACAGTATATTATGAATAGTGAATATAGTACATTAACAGAATACTTCATGTAGTATATATACAGTATGTAAATGGTATATTATAAATAGTAAATATAGTACATTCACATCAACAGAATACGTAATGTCGTATATATACAATATATATGCAGTATATTATGAATAGTGAATATAGTACATTAACAGAATACTTCATGTAGTATATATACAGTATATATACAGTATATTATGAATAGTGAATATAGTACATTAACAGAATACTTCATGTAGTATATATACAGTATATATACAGTATATTATGAATAGTGAATATAGTACATTAACAGAATACTTCATGTAGTATATATACAGTATATATACAGTATATTATGAATAGTGAATATAGTACATTAACAGAATACTTCATGTAGTATATATACAGTATATATACAGTATATTATGAATAGTGAATATAGTACATTAACAGAATACTTCATGTAGTATATATACAGTATATATGCAGTATATTATGAATAGTGAATATAGTACATTAACAGAATACTTCATGTAGTATATATACAGTATATATGCAGTATATTATGAATAGTGAATATAGTACATTAACAGAATACTTCATGTAGTATATATACAGTATATATACAGTATATTATGAATAGTGAATATAGTACATTAACAGAATACTTCATGTAGTATATATACATTATATATACAGTATATTATGAATAGTGAATATAGTACATTCACAGAATAGTTCATGTAGTGTATATATATATATAGTATATATATAGTATATAATGCATCATGTAGAATATATACAGTATATTATGAATAGTGAATATAGTACATTCACATTCACAGAATACGTAATGTAGTATATATACAGTATATATGCAGTATATTATAAATAGTGAATATAGTACATTCACATTCACAGAATACGTAATGTAGTATATATACAGTATATATGCAGTATATTATGAATAGTGAATATAGTACATTCACATCCACAGAATACTTCATGTAGTATATACTATATGTAGAATATGTTGTAGCATGACGATGCAGATGCATGCAATGATTGTATACAATGACTTTATACAATGACTTTAATACTGACTTTAATACTGACTTTAATACTGACTATAATACTGACTTTAATACCATGACTTTAATACCATGACTTTAATACTGACTTTAATACTGACTTTAATACTGACTTTAATACTGACTTTAATACCGACTTTAATACTGACTTTAATACTGACTTTAATACCATGACTTTAATACTGACTTTAATACTGACTTTAATACCGACTTTAATACTGACTTTAATACTGACTTTAATACCATGACTTTAATACCATGACTTTAATACTGACTTTAATACCGACTTTAATACTGACTTTAATACTGACTTTAATACCATGACTTTAATACCATGACTTTAATACCATGACTTTAATACTGACTTTAATACTGACTTTAATACTGACTTTAATACCATGACTTTAATACTGACTTTAATACTGACTTTAATACTGACTTTAATACCATGACTTTAATACTGACTTTAATACTGACTTTAATACTGACTTTAATACCATGACTTTAATACCATGACTTTAATACTGACTTTAATACTGACTTTAATACTGACTTTAATACCATGACTTTAATACTGACTTTAATACTGACTTTAATACCATGACTTTAATACTGACTTTAATACTGACTTTAATACCATGACTTTAATACTGACTTTAATACTGACTTTAATACCATGACTTTAATACTGACTTTAATACTGACTTTAATACTGACTTTAATACCATGACTTTAATACCATGACTTTAATACCGACTTTAATACTGACTTTAAAACTGACTTTAATACCATGACTTTAATACCGACTTTAATACCGACTTTAATACTGACTTTAATACTGACTTTAATACCATGACTTTAAACCATGACTTTAATACCGACTTTAATACTGACTTTAATACCATGACTTTAATACCATGACTTTAATACCGACTTTAATACTGACTTTAATACTGACTTTAATACCATGACTTTAATACTGACTTTAATACCATGACTTTAATACCATGACTTTAATACCGACTTTAATACTGACTTTAATACTGACTTTAATACCGACTTTAATACTGACTTTAATACTGACTTTATACCATGACTTTAATACTGACTTTAATACTGACTTTAATACTGACTTTAATAATATGACTTTAATACCATGACTTTAATACCATGACTTTAATACTGACTTTAATACTGACTTTAATACTGACTTTAATACTGACTTTAATACTGACTTTAATACTGACTTTAATACTGACTTTAATACCATGACTTTAATACCATGACTTTAATACCATGACTTTAATACCATGACTTTAATACTGACTTTAATACTGACTTTAATACCATGACTTTAATACCATGACTTTAATACCATGACTTTAATACCATGACTTTAATACCATGACTTTAATACTGACTTTAATACTGACTTTAATACCATGACTTTAATACCATGACTTTAATACCATGACTTTAATACTGACTTTAATACTGACTTTAATACTGACTTTAATACTGACTTTAATACTGACTTTATACCATGACTTTAATACTGACTTTAATACCATGACTTTAATACTGACTTTAATACCATGACTTTAATACCATGACTTTAATACCATGACTTTAATACTGACTTTAATACCATGACTTTAATACTGACTTTAATACTGACTTTAATACTGACTTTAATACTGACTTGACTTTAATACCATGACTTTAATACTGACTTTAATGACTTTAATGACTTTAATACCATGACTTTAATACTGACTTTAATACTGACTTTAATACCATGACTTTAATACCATGACTTTAATACCATGACTTTAATACTGACTTTAATACTGACTTTAATACTGACTTTAATACTGACTTTATACCATGACTTTAATACTGACTTTAATACCATGACTTTAATACTGACTTTAATACCATGACTTTAATACCATGACTTTAATACCATGACTTTAATACTGACTTTAATACCATGACTTTAATACTGACTTTAATACTGACTTTAATACTGACTTTAATACTGACTTTAATACTGACTTTAATACCATGACTTTAATACTGACTTTAATACCATGACTTTAATACTGACTTTAATACCATGACTTTAATACTGACTTTAATACCATGACTTTAATACTGACTTTAATACTGACTTTAATACTGACTTTAATACTGACTTTAATACTGACTTTAATACTGACTTTAATACCATGACTTTAATACTGACTTTAATACTGACTTTAAATGACTTTAATACTGACTTTAATACTGACTTTAATACTGACTTTAATACCATGACTTTAATACTGACTTTAATACCATGACTTTAATACTGACTTTAATACCATGACTTTAATACTGACTTTAATACTGACTTTAATACTGACTTTAATACCTGACTTTATATACTGACTTTAATACCATGACTTTAATACTGACTTTAATACTGACTTTAATACTGACTTTAATACTGACTTTAATACCATGACTTTAATACCATGACTTTAATACTGACTTTAATACTGACTTTATACCATGACTTTAATACTGACTTTAATACTGACTTTAATACCATGACTTTAATACTGACTTTAATACTGACTTTAATACTGACTTTAATACTGACTTTAATACTGACTTTAATACCATGACTTTAATACTGACTTTAATACCATGACTTTAATACTGACTTTAATACTGACTTTAATACTGACTTTAATACTGACTTTAATACTGACTTTAATACTGACTTTAATACTGACTTTAATACTGACTTTAATACCATGACTTTAATACCATGACTTTAATACCATGACTTTATACTGACTTTATACCATGACTTTAATACTGACTTTAATACCATGACTTTAATACCATGACTTTAATACCATGACTTTAATACTGACTTTAATACTGACTTTAATACCATGACTTTAATACTGACTTTAATACTGACTTTAATACCATGACTTTAATACTGACTTTAATACTGACTTTAATACTGACTTTAATACTGACTTTAATACCATGACTTTAATACTGACTTTAATACTGACTTTAATACAATGACTTTAATACTGACTTTAATACTGACTTTAATACTGACTTTAATACTGACTTTAATACTGACTTTAATACCATGACTTTAATACTGACTTTATACCATGACTTTAATACTGACTTTAATACTGACTTTAATACTGACTTTAATACCATGACTTTAATACCATGACTTTAATACTGACTTTAATACTGACTTTAATACTGACTTTAATACCATGACTTTAATACTGACTTTAATACTGACTTTAATACTGACTTTAATACTGACTTTAATACTGACTTTAATACCATGACTTTAATACCATGACTTTAATACTGACTTTAATACTGACTTTAATACCATGACTTTAATACTGACTTTAATACTGACTTTAATACTGACTTTAATACTGACTTTGTTTAATACTGACTTTAATACAGTGCACTTTAATGACTTTAATACCATGACTTTAATACTGACTTTAATACTGACTTTAATACTGACTTTAATACTGACTTTAATACTGACTAATTGACTTAGATAGACTTTAATACCATGACTTTAATACTGACTTTAATACCATGACTTTAATACCATGACTTTAATACCATGACTTTAATACTGACTTTAATACTGACTTTAATACCATGACTTTAATACTGACTTTAATACTGACTTTAATACCATGACTTTAATACTGACTTTAATTCCATGACTTTAATACCATGACTTTAATACTGACTTTAATACCATGACTGTTATATCACTGTATATTTGAAACGTTTTGAAACACAAGGAAACGTGTCTCTGTCATTTGACAGATTCAACCATTTAGTTGTTGTTTCAAAACGTTGTTTCAAAACGTTTCCTCTTGTTTTGAGTCTAATGAACACAGCCCTGTTGACCTATGGAGGCTGTCTGTCTCTGTGAGAAACACTGGTATACCTTCCTCTCTATTTCATAGAGTAGGATGCTGATTCTTCCTCTTTCTCTTTCTCTTCCTCTTTCTCTCTTCTCTCTGTCTCTGTCTCTGTCTCTGTCTCTGTCTCTGATTCTCTCTCTCTAGGATCTCTCTCTCTCTCTCTCTCTCTCTCTCTCTCTCTCTCTCTCTCTGATTGGCCCTCTGCACTCTGATTGGCCCTCTCAGTGCACTAACTTCTCTGCAGAAAGCTTCTAACATAGAGAGTAGGATGCTGATTCCTTCCTTCCTTGCTGATTCCTTCCTTCCTTCCTTCCTTCCTCTCTACAGCAGTCAAGAGTCTGCTGAACAAGAGTAGGATGCTGATTGACGCCGTCAAGGTGAGTTGCTGGGGTAGCGTTCCAAATAGCTCTCCTTGTTTCTTTACGTCGTAACACAACCTTTGGCCCTCAGAGCCCTCATAGCAGAAGGATGCAGTGCACTAACAGTACTAACATAGAGAGTAGGATGCTGATTGGTCCTGTGTAGGTTGTAATGTAACATAGAGAGTAGGATGCTGATTGGCCCTCTGCAGAAAGCAGTGCACTAACATAGAGAGTAGGATGCTGATTGGCCCTCTGCAGAAAGCAGTGCACTAACATAGAGAGTAGGATGCTGATTGGCCCTCTGCAGAAAGCAGTGCACTAACATAGAGAGTAGGATGCTGATTGATGCCCTCTGCAGAAAGCAGTGCACTAACATAGAGAGTAGGATGCTGATTGGCCCTCTGCAGAAAGCAGTGCACTAACATAGAGAGTAGGATGCTGATTGGCCCTCTGCAGAAAGCAGTGCACTAACATAGAGAGTAGGATGCTGATTGGCCCTCTGCAGAAAGCAGTGCACTAACATAGAGAGTAGGATGCTGATTGGCCCTCTCTGCAGAAAGCAGTGCACTAACATAGAGAGTAGGATGCTGATTGGCCCTCTGCAGAAAGCAGTGCACTAACATAGAGAGTAGGATGCTGATTGGCCCTCTGCAGAAAGCAGTGCACTAACATAGTAGAGTAGGATGCACTAACATAGAGAGTAGGATGCTGATTGGCCCTCTGCAGAAAGCAGTGCACTAACATAGAGAGTAGGATGCTGATTGGCCCTCTGCAGAAAGCAGTGCACTAGGACATGATTGGCCCTCTGCAGAAAGCAGTGCACTAACATAGAGTAGGATGCTGATTGGCCCTCTGCAGAAAGCAGGATGCTGACTAACATAGAGAGTAGGATGCTGATTGGCCCTCTGCAGAAAGCAGTGCACTAACATAGAGAGTAGGATGCTGATTGGCCCTCTGTGTTGTAATGTAACATAGAGAGTAGGATGCTGATTGGCCCTCTGTGTTGTAATGTAACATAGAGAGTAGGATGCTGATTGGCCCTGTGTGTTGTAATGTAACATAGATGCTGATTGGTGCAGAAAGATGCACTAACTAGGATGCTGATTGGCCCCTGTGTGTCTGCAGAAAGTAATGTAACATAGAGAGTAGGATGCTGATTGGCCCTGTGTGTTGTAATGTAACATAGAGAGTAGGATGCTGATTGGTCCTCAGTACTCTGGTATAGATAGTCCTGTCTCAGTACTCTGGTATAGATAGCCCTGTCTCAGTACTCTGGTATAGATAGTCCTGTCTCAGTACTCTGGTAACATAGATAGTCCTGTCTCAGTACTCTGGTATAGATAGTCCTGTCTCAGTACTCTGGTATAGATAGCCCTGTCTCAGTACTCTGGTATAGATAGTCCTGTCTCAGTACTCTGGTATAGATAGTCCTGTCTCAGTACTCTGGTATAGATAGTCTGATTGTCTCAGTACTCTGGTATAGATAGCCCTGTCTCAGTACTCTGGTATAGATAGTCCTGTCTCAGTACTCTAGGATGCTGATAGATAGTCCTGTGTCAGTCCATCTCAGTACTCTGGTAACATAGATAGTCCTGTCTCAGTACTAACTGGTATAGATAGTCCTGTCTCAGTACTCTGGTAGGATGATAGTCCTGTCTAACAGTATTGGCCCTCTGGTATAGATAGTCCTGTCTCAGTACTCTGGTAGGATAGATTAGTCCTGTCTCAGTACTAACTGGTATAGATAGCCCTGTCTCAGTACTCTGGTATAGATAGTCCTGTCTCAGTACTAACTGAGTAGGATAGATAGCCCTGTCTCAGTACTCTGCCCTCTGCAGAAAGCAGTGTATAGATAGCCCTGATTCTCAGTACTAACTGGTATAGATAGTCCTGTCTCAGTACTCTAACATAGAGAGTAGGATGCTGATTGGCCCTCTAATGTAACTGGCCCTCTGCAGAAAGCAGTATAGATAGTCCTGTGTCAGTACTCTGCAGAAAGCAGTGCACTAACTGGTAGGATAGATTAGCCCTGTCTCAGTACTCTGGTATAGATAGTCCTGTGTCAGTACTCTGGTATAGATAGTCCTGTCTCAGTACTCTGGTATAGATAGTCCTGTCTCAGTACTCTGGTATAGATAGTCCTGTCTCAGTACTCTGGTATAGATAGTCCTGTCTCAGTACTCTGGTATAGATAGTCCTGTCTCAGTACTCTGGTATAGATAGTCCTGTGTCAGTACTCTGGTATAGATAGTCCTGTCTCAGTACTCTGGTATAGATAGTCCTGTCTCAGTACTCTGGTATAGATAGTCCTGTCTCAGTACTCTGGTATAGATAGTCCTGTCTCAGTACTCTGGTATAGATAGCCCTGTCTCAGTACTCTGGTATAGATAGTCCTGTCTCAGTACTCTGGTATAGATAGTCCTGTCATCTCAGTACTCTGGTATAGATAGCCCTGTGATCAGTCAGTGCACTAACATAGAGAGTAGGATGCTGATTAGCTGTGTTGTAATGTAACATAGAGAGTGATCTCAGTACTCTGGTATAGATAGCCCTGTCTCAGTACTCTGGTATAGATAGTCCTGTCTCAGTACTCTGGTATAGATAGCCCTGTCTCAGTACTCTGGTATAGATAGTCCTGTCTCAGTACTCTGGTATAGATAGTCCTGTCTCAGTACTCTGGTATAGATAGTCCTGTCTCAGTACTCTGGTATAGATAGCCCTGTCTCAGTACTCTGGTATAGATAGCCCTGTCTCAGTACTCTGGTATAGATAGTCCTGTGTCAGAGCTGTCTCAGTACTCTGGTATAGATAGTCCTGTCTCAGTACTCTGGTATAGATAGTCCTGTCTCAGTACTCTGGTATAGATAGCCCTGTCTCAGTACTCTGGTATAGATAGTCCTGTGTCAGTCCATCTCAGTACTCTGGTATAGATAGTCCTGTCTCAGTACTCTGGTATAGATAGCCCTGTCTCAGTACTCTGGTATAGATAGTCCTGTCTCAGTACTCTGGTATAGATAGTCCTGTGTCAGTCCATCTCAGTACTCTGGTATAGATAGTCCTGTGTCAGTCCATCTCAGTACTCTGGTATAGATAGTCCTGTGTCAGTACTCTGGTATAGATAGTCCTGTCTCAGTACTCTGGTATAGATAGTCCCTGTGTCTCAGTACTCTGGTATAGATAGTCCATCTCAGTACTCTGGTATAGATAGTCCTGTCTCAGTACTCTGGTATAGATAGTCCTGTCTCAGTACTCTGGTATAGATAGTCCTGTGTACAGTCCTGTGTCAGCTGTCTCAGTACTCTGGTATAGATAGTCCTGTGTCAGTCCATCAGTACTCTCAGGTATAGATAGTCCTGTGTCAGTCTCAGTACTCTGGTATAGATAGTCCTGTCTCAGTACTCTGGTATAGATAGTCCTGTCTCAGTACTCTGGTATAGATAGTCCTGTGTCAGTCCACTCTGGTATAGATAGCCCTGTCTCAGTACTCTGGTATAGATAGTCCTGTGTATAGATAGTCCATCTCAGTACTCTGGTATAGATAGTCCTGTCTCAGTACTCTGGTATAGATAGTCCTGTCAGTACTCTGGTATAGATAGTCCTGTGTCAGTCCATCTCAGTACTCTGGTATAGATAGCCCTGTCTCAGTACTCTGGTATAGATAGTCCTGTCTCAGTACTCTGGTATAGATAGTCCTGTGTCAGTACTCTGGTATAGATAGTCCTGTGTCAGTCCATCTCAGTACTCTGGTATAGATAGTCTCAGTACTCTGGTATAGATAGTCCTGTCTCAGTACTCTGGTATAGATAGCCCTGTCTCAGTACTCTGGTATAGATAGTCCTGTCTCAGTACTCTGGTATAGATAGTCCTGTCTCAGTACTCTGGTATAGATAGTCCTGTGTCAGTACTCTGGTATAGATAGTCCTGTCTCAGTACTCTGGTATAGTATAGATCAGTCCTGTGTCTCAGTACTCTGGTATAGATAGTCCTGTCTCAGTACTCTGGTATAGATAGTCCTGTCTCAGTACTCTGGTATAGATAGTCCTGTCTCAGTACTCTGGTATAGATAGTCCTGTCTCAGTACTCTGGTATAGATAGTCCTGTCTCAGTACTCTGGTATAGATAGTCCTGTGTCAGTACTCCTGTGGTATAGATAGTCCTCAGTACTCTGGTATAGATAGTCCTGTCTGTCTCAGTACTCTGGTATAGATAGTCCTGGTATAGATAGTCCTGTCAGTACTATGGTATAGATAGTCCTGTGTCAGTACTATGGTATAGATAGTCCTGTCTCAGTACTCTGGTATAGATAGTCCTGTCTCAGTACTCTGGTATAGATAGTCCTGTCTCAGTACTCTGGTATAGATAGTCCTGTCTCAGTACTCTGGTATAGATAGCCCTGTCTCAGTACTCTGGTATAGATAGTCCTGTCTCAGTACTCTGGTATAGATAGTCCTGTCTCAGTACTCTGGTATAGATAGTCCTGTCTCAGTACTCTGGTATAGATAGTCCTGTCTCAGTACTCTGGTATAGATAGTCCTGTCTCAGTACTCTGGGATAGATAGTCCTGTCTCAGTACTCTGGTATAGATAGTCCTGTCTCAGTACTCTGGTATAGATAGTAGTTCTCAGTAATCTGGTATAGATAGTCCTGTCTCAGTACTCTGGTATAGATAGTCCTGTCTCAGTACTATGGTATAGATAGTCCTGTCTATTGAACCCTGTAGGATCTATATACACTATAAAACCACCTTATGTACATGTTCCTTATCCCCTTACACTGTGTAAAGACATATTTTGGATTATTTATATTAGATTACTTGTTGGTTATCACTGCATTGTCGGAACTAGAAGCACAAGCATTTCGCTACACTCGCATTAACATCTGCTAACCATGTGTATGTGACAAATAAAATTTGATTTGATTTGATTTGATTTGACTGTCTGTCTGTTGGTTCCATTGTACAGGTAAGGCTAAAAGCTAAATAAATGTTGACCCAGGTCAGGTCAGGTCAGGTCAGGTCAGGTCAGGTCAGGTCAGGTCAGGTCAAGTCAGGTCAGGTCAGGTTTGTGATGTGATGTGTGATGTTCCATCGACACTACTTGCTTTTACAGGCGAACAACAAAGCCAACACAGTGACCAGTCCTAAAGACACCAGCTTAACCCCAGCACTGGTACATACTACACCCTCCATACCTCCATACCTCCCTCCTCATCCCTGGTACATACTACACCCTCCATACCTCCATACCTCCCTCCTCATCCCTGGTACATACTACACCCTCCATACCTCCATACCTCCCTCCTCATCCCTGGTACATACCACACCCTCCATACCTCCATACCTCCCTCCTCATCCCTGGTACATACTACACCCTCCATACCTCCCTCCTCATCACTGGTACATACTACACCCTCCATACCTCCATACCTCCCTCCTCATCACTGGTACATACTACACCCTCCATACCTCCATACCTCCCTCCTCATCCCTGGTACATACTACACCCTCCATACCTCCATACCTCCCTCCTCATCACTGGTACATACTACACCCTCCATACCTCCATACCTCCCTCCTCATCACTGGTACATACTACACCCTCCATACCTCCCTCTACTCCCTCCTCATCACTGGTACATACTACACCCTCCATACCCCCCTCTACTCCCTCCTCATCACTGGTACATACTACACCCTCCATACCTCCCTCTACTCCCTCCTCATCACTGGTACATACTACACCCTCCATACCTCCCTCTACTCCCTCCTCATCACTGGTACATACTACACCCTCCATACCTCCCTCTACTCCCTCCTCATCACTGGTACATACTACACCCTCCATACCTCCCTCTACTCCCTCCTCATCCCTGGTACATACTACACCCTCCATACCTCCCTCCTCATCACTGGTACATACTATACCCTCCATACCTCCCTCTACTCCCTCCTCATCACTGGTACATACTACACCCTCCATACCTCCCTCCTCACCACTGGTACATACTACACCCTCCATACCTCCCTCTACTCCCTCCTCATCACTGGTACATACTACACCCTCCATACCTCCCTCTACTCCCTCCTCATCACTGGTACATACTACACTCCCTCCATACCTCCCTCTACTCCCTCCTCATCACTGGTACATACTACACCCTCCATACCTCCCTCTACTCCCTCCTCATCACTGGTACATACTACACCCTCCATACCTCCATACCTCCCTCCTCATCACTGGTACATACTACACCATCCATACCTCCATACCTCCCTCCTCATCACTGGTACATACCACACCCTCCATACCTCCCTCTACTCCCTCCTCATCACTGGTACATACTACACCCTCCATACCTCCCTCCTCATCACTGGTACATACTACACCCTCCATACCTCCCTCCTCATCACTGGTACATACTACACCCTCCATACCTCCATACCTCCCTCCTCATCACTGGTACATACCACACCCTCCATACCTCCCTCTACTCCCTCCTCATCACTGGTACATACTACACCCTCCATACCTCCCTCTACTCCCTCCTCATCACTGGTACATACCACACCCTCCATACCTCCCTCTACTCCCTCCTCATCACTGGTACATACTACACCCTCCATACCTCCCTCTACTCCCTCCTCATCACTGGTACATACTACACCCTCCATACCTCCCTCTACTCCCTCCTCATCACTGGTACATACTACACCCTCCATACCTCCATACCTCCCTCCTCATCACTGGTACATACTACACCCTCCATAGCTCCCTCCTCATCACTGGTACATACTACACCCTCCATACCTCCCTCCTCATCACTGGTACACACTACACCCTCCATACCTCCCTCTACTCCCTCCTCATCACTGGTACATACTACACCCTCCATACCTCCCTCTACTCCCTCCTCATCACTGGTACATACTACACCCTCCATACCTCCCTCTACTCCCTCCTCATCACTGGTACATACTACACCCTCCATACCTCCCTCCTCACCACTGGTACATACTACACCCTCCATACCTCCTTCCTCATCACTGGTACATACTACACCCTCCATACCTCCCTCTACTCCCTCCTCATCACTGGTACATACTACACCCTCCATACCTCCATACCTCCCTCCTCATCACTGGTACATACTACACCCTCCTCTCAACCCCCCCCCGCCCTCCTCCTCCATACCTCCCTTTACTCCCCTCTTTCTCCCTGTGTTGACCTTGCGATAGGATATTACCACAGATTGAACAATGAGACAGATATTCCCTCCCTCCCTCCCTCCCCCTCCCTCCCCCTTCCTTCCTTCCTTCCTTCCTTCCTTCCTTCCTTCCTTCCTTCCTTCCTTCCTTCCTTCCTTCCTTCCTTCCTTCCTTCCTTCCTTCCTTCCTTCCTTCCTTCTTCCCTCTCTCCATTGTTTCCTTCCGTCCCTCCCTCTCTTTCTTCCTTCCTTCCTTCATTCCTTCCTTCCTTCCTTCCTTCCTTCCTTCCTTCCTTCCCTCTCTCCGTTGTTTACTTCCTTCCTTTCAGCTTAAGGGCCAAAGGATGCTGGCTCCTTAATCTGGTAGTGATGGTCTGATTGGTTGCAACTTGTGCATGGTGTGTGCTGATTCGCTGGTTGTGTTGGTCACATGACTGATGCATGACCTCAACATCTTTATATCATGTTCCCATGATGACACACACATAAACAGTTATACACACACGCACACAAACACACACTGATGACAGTGTGTAATCTGTCTCAGTGATTACAGCCGAGGATAGCATCCATCCTGCTAAGACTTGGTACAGTCACACACACACACACACACACACACACACACACACACACACACACACACACACACACACACACACACACACACACACACACACACACACACACACACACACACACACACACACACACACACACACACACACACACACATAGAGTCACACTCCTCTACCTCCTCCTCCACCTCCTCCTCCAGCCCCTCCTCTACCTCCTCCTCCAACCCCTCCTCTACCTCCTCCTCTACCTCCACCTCCTGCTCCACCTCCTCCACCGCCTATACCTCCTCCTCCACCTCCACCTCCTCCACCTCCTCTACCACCTCTACCTCCACCGCCTGCTCCACCTCCTCCACCATCTGTACCTCCTCCTCCACCTCCTCCACCTCCTCCTCCACCTCAACCTCTTGCTCTACCTCCTCCTCCACCCTCCTCCTCCTCCACCTCAACCTCCTGCTCTACCTCCTCCTCCACCCCAACCTCCTGCTCTACCTCCATCTCCTTCTCCTCCTCCTCCACGTCCTGTTCCACCTCCTCCTCCTCCTCAACCTCCTGCTCTAACTCTACCTCTTCCTCCTCCACCTCCACCTCCTCCTCTACCTCCTCCTCTACCCCCACCTCCACCTCCTCCTCCACCTCCTCCTATACCTCCTCCTCCTCCTCCACCACCTCCTCTACCACCTCCTCCTCCCCCTCAAGCTCCTGCTCTACCTCCTCCTCCTCCTCGACCTCCTCCACCTCAACCTCCTGCTCTACCCTCCTCCTCCTCCTCCACCTCCTCCACCTCAACCTCCTGCTCTACCTCCTCCTCCTCCTCCACCTCCTCCACCTCAACCTCCTGCTCTACCTCCTCCTCCTCCTCCACCTCCTACTATACCTCCTCCTCCTCCTCCACCACCTCCTCTACCACCTCCTCCTCCCCCTCAAGCTCCTGCTCTACCTCCTCCTCCTCCACCTCCTCCTCCACACCCTGCTCCACCTCCTCCTCCTCATCATCCTCCTGCTCTACCTCCACCTCCTCCACCTCCTCAACCTCAACCTCCTGCTCTATCTCTACCCTCTCCTCTTCCTCCACCTCCTCCACCTCAACCTCCTGCTCTACCTCCTCCTCCACATAAACCTCCTGCTCTACCTCCACCTCTACCTACTCTTCCACGTCCTCCTCCTCCTGCTCCTCCTCCTCCTCCACCTCCATCTCCACCTCCTCCACCTCCATCTCCACCTCCTCAACCTCCTCCTCCTCCACCTCATCCTCCAGCTCCTCCACCTTCTCCACCTCCACCTCCTGCTCCTCCTCCTGCTCCTCCTCCTCCTCCCCCACTGCTGTCTCTATCTATTCTGTTTTGTATTGTTTCATCTCTCTCCCTAGGAACCCCAGACCACAGTGATCCACAACCCAATAGATGGGAAGAAGGTACAGCACTGACCGAGTGTGTGTGTGTGTGTGTGTGTGTGTGTGTGTGTGTGTGTGTGTGTGTGTGTGTGTGTGTGTGTGTGTGTGTGTGTGTGTGTGTGTGTGTGTGTGTGTGTGTGTGTGTGTGTGTGTGTGTGTGTGTGTGTGTGTGTGTGTGTGTGTGTGTGTGTGTGTGTGTACACATTTATATACCTTATATTAAATGTATGTAGTTATGTCCTTGAGCTGTTCTGGTCTATTAATGTTCTGTGTGGACCCCAGGAAGAGTAGCTGTTGCTATAGAAACAGATAATGATCCTAATAAACCCCAGGAAGAGTAGCTGTTGCTATAGAAACAGATAATGATCCTAATAAACCCCAGGAAGAGTAGCTGCTGCTATAGAAACAGATAATGATCCTAATAAACCCCAGGAAGAGTAGCTGTTGCTATAGAAACAGATAATGATCCTAATAAACCCCAGGAAGAGTAGCTGCTGCTATAGAAACAGATAATGATCCTAATAAACCCCAGGAAGAGTAGCTGCTGCTATGAAACAGATAATAGAAACAGATAATGATCCTAATAAACCCCAGGAAGAGAAGCTGCTGCTATAGGAACAGATAATGATCCTAATAAACCCCAGGAAGAGTAGCTGCTGCTATAGAAACAGATAATGATCCTAATAAACCCCAGGAAGAGAAGCTGCTGCTATAGAAACAGATAATGATCCTAATAAACCCCAGGAAGAGTAGCTGCTGCTATAGAAACAGATAATGATCCTAATAAACCCCAGGAAGAGTAGCTGCTGCTATAGAAACAGATAATGATCCTAATAAACCCCAGGAAGAGTAGCTGCTGCTATAGAAACAGATAATGATCCTAATAAACCCCAGGAAGAGTAGCTGCTGCTATAGAAACAGATAATGGGGATCCTAATAAACCCCAGGAAGAGTAGCTGCTGCTATAGAAACAGATAATGATCCTAATAAACCCCAGGAAGAGAAGCTGCTGCTATAGAAACAGATAATGATCCTAATAAACCCCAGGAAGAGAAGCTATAGAAACAGATAATGCTAATAAACCCCAGGAAGAGTATGCTATAGAAACAGATAATGGGGATCCTAATAAACCCCAGGAAGAGAAGCTGCTGCTATAGAAACAGATAATGATCCTAATAAACCCCAGGAAGAGAAGCTGCTGCTATAGAAACAGATAATGATCCTAATAAACCCCAGGAAGAGAAGCTGCTGCTATAGAAACAGATAATGGGGATCCTAATAAACCCCAGGAAGAGTAGCTGCTGCTATAGAAACAGATAATGGGGATCCTAATAAACCCCAGGAAGAGAAGCTGCTGCTATAGAAACAGATAATGATCCTAATAAACCCCAGGAAGAGAAGCTGCTGCTATAGAAACAGATAATGATCCTAATAAACCCCAGGAAGAGTAGCTGCTGCTATAGAAACAGATAATGATCCTAATAAACCCCAGGAAGAGTAGCTGTTGCTATAGAAACAGATAATGATCCTAATAAACCCCAGGAAGAGTAGCTGCTGCTATAGAAACAGATAATGGGGATCCTAATAAACCCCAGGAAGAGTAGCTGCTGCTATAGAAACAGATAATGATCCTAATAAACCCCAGGAAGAGTAGCTGCTGCAGATAATGATCTGCTATAGAAACAGATAATGATCCTAATAAACCCCAGGAAGAGTAGCTGTTGCTATAGAAACAGATAATGATCCTAATAAACCCCAGGAAGAGTAGCTGCTGAAACTATAAACCCCAGGAAGAGAAACAGATAATGATCCTAATAAACCCCAGGAAGAGTAGCTGCTGCTATAGAAACAGATAATGATCCTAATAGCTGCTGCTATAGAAACAGATAATGATCCCAGGAAGAGTAGCTGCTGCTATAGAAACAGATAATGATCCTAATAAACCCCAGGAAGAGAAGCTGCTGCTATAGAAACAGATAATGATCCTAATAAACCCCAGGAAGAGTAGCTGCTGCTATAGAAACAGATAATGATCCTAATAAACCCCAGGAAGAGTAGCTGCTGCTATAGAAACAGATAATGATCCTAATAAACCCCAGGAAGAGTAGCTGCTGCTATGCTATAGAAACAGATAATGATCCTAATAAACCCCAGGAAGAGTAGCTGCTGCTATAGAAACAGATAATGATCCTAATAAACCCCAGGAAGAGTAGCTGCTGCTAGAAACAGATAATGATCCTAATAAACCCCAGGAAGAAGCTGCTGCTATAGAAACAGATAATATCATAATAAACCCCAGGAAGAGTAGCTGCTGCTATAGAAACAGATAATGATCCTAATAAACCCTATAGAAACAGGATCCTAATAAAAGGAAGAAGCTGCTGCTATAGAAACAGATAATGATCCTAATAAACCCCAGGAAGAGAAGCTGCTGCTATAGAAACAGATAATGGGGATCCTAATAAACCCCAGGAAGAGATAATGCTGCTGCTATAGAAACAGATAATGATCCTAATAAACCCCAGGAAGAGTAGCTGCTGCTATAGAAACAGATAATGATCCTAATAAACCCCAGGAAGAGTAGCTGCTGCTATAGAAACAGATAATGATCCTAATAAACCCCAGGAAGAGAAGCTGCTGCTATAGAAACAGATAATGATCCTAATAAACAGGAAGAGTAGCTGCTGCTATAGAAACAGATAATGATCCTAATAAACCCCAGGAAAGAGTAGCTGCTGCTATAGAAACAGATAATGATCCTAATAAACCCCAGGAAGAGTAGCTGCTGCTATAGAAACAGATAATGATCCTAATAAACCCCAGGAAGAGTAGCTGCTGCTATAGAAACAGATAATGGGGATCCTAATAAACCCCAGGAAGAGTAGCTGCTGCTATAGAAACAGATCATTGGGATCCTAATAAACCCCAGGAAGAGTAGCTGCTGCTATAGAAACAGATAATGATCCTAATAAACCCCAGGAAGAGTAGCTGCTGCTATAGAAACAGATAATGATCCTAATAAACCCCAGGAAGAGTAGCTGCTGCTATAGAAACAGATAATGATCCTAATAAACCCCAGGAAGAGTAGCTGCTGCTATAGAAACAGATAATGATCCTAATAAACCCCAGGAAGAGAAGCTGCTGCTATAGAAACAGATAATGATCCTAATAAACCCCAGGAAGAGTAGCTGCTGCTAGAAACAGATAATGATCCTAATAAACCCCAGGAAGAGTAGCTGCTGCTATAGAAACAGATAATGATCCTAATAAACCCCAGGAAGAGAAGCTGTTGCTATAGAAACAGATAATGATCCTAATAAACCCCAGGAAGAGTAGCTGCTGCTATAGAAACAGATAATGATCCTAATAAACCCCAGGAAGAGTAGCTGCTGCTATAGAAACAGATAATGATGCTATAGAAACATATAATGATCCTATTAAACCCCAGGAAGAGTAGCTGCTGCTATAGAAACCTATAATTATCATAATAAACCCCAGGAAGAGTAGCTGCTGCTATAGAAACAGATAATGATCCTAATAAACCCCAGGAAGAGTAGCTGCTGCTATAGAAACAGATAATGGGGATCCTAATAAACCCCAGGAAGAGTAGCTGCTGCTATAGAAACAGATAATGATCCTAATAAACCCCAGGAAGATAACCCCAGGAAAGAGCTAGAAACAGATAATGATCCTAATGCTGCTATAGAAACAGATAATGATCCTAATAAACCCCAGGAAGAGATAAGCTGCTGCTATAGAAACAGATAATGATCCTAATAAACCCCAGGAAGAGTAGCTGCTGCTATAGAAACAGATAATGATCCTAATAAACCCCAGGAAGAGAAGCTGCTGCTATAGAAACAGATAATGATCCTAATAAACCCCAGGAAGAGTAGCTGCTGCTATAGAAACAGATAATGATCCTAATAAACCCCAGGAAGAGAAGCTGCTGCTATAGAAACAGATAATGATCCTAATAAACCCCAGGAAGAGTAGCTGTTGCTATAGAAACAGATAATGATCCTAATAAACCCCAGGAAGAGTAGCTGCTGCTATAGAAACAGATAATGATCCTAATAAACCCCAGGAAGAGTAGCTGCTGCTATAGAAACAGATAATGATCCCAATAAACCCCAGGAAGAGAAGCTGTTGCTATAGAAACAGATAATGATCCTAATAAACCCCAGGAAGAGAAGCTGCTGCTATAGAAACAGATAATGATCCTAATAAACCCCAGGAAGAGTAGCTGCTGCTGAAACAGATAAGAAACAGGAAGATAATAGATCCTAATAAACCCCAGGAAGAGTAGCTGCTGCTATAGAAACAGATAATGATCCTAATAAACCCCAGGAAGAGTAGCTGCTGCTATAGAAACAGATAATGATCCTAATAAACCCCAGGAAGAGTAGCTGCTGCTATAGAAACAGATAATGATCCTAATAAACCCCAGGAAGAGTAGCTGTTGCTATAGAAACAGATAATGATCCTAATAAACCCCAGGAAGAGTAGCTGTTGCTATAGAAACAGATAATGATCCTAATAAACCCCAGGAAGAGTAGCTGCTGCTATAGAAACAGATAATGATCCTATAATAAACCCCAGGAAAGTAGCTGCTGCTAGAAACAGATAATGATCCTATAAACCCCAGGAAAACCTATAATTATCATAATAAACCCCAGGAAGAGTAGCTGTTGCTATAGAAACAGATAATGATCCTAATAAACCCCAGGAAGAGTAGCTGCTGCTATAGAAACAGATAATGATCCTAATAAACCCCAGGAAGAGTAGCTGCTGCTATAGAAACAGATAATGATCCTAATAAACCCCAGGAAGAGTAGCTGCTGCTATAGAAACAGATAATGATCCTAATAAACCCCAGGAAGAGAAGCTGCTGCTATAGAAACAGATAATGATCCTAATAAACCCCAGGAAGAGTAGCTGCTGCTATAGAAACAGATAAGATCCTAATAAACCCCAGGAAGAGATGCTATAGAAACAGATAATGGGGATCCTAATAAACCCCAGGAAGAGTAGCTGCTGCTATAGAAACAGATAATGATCCTAATAAACCCCAGGAAGAGTAGCTGTTGCTATAGAAACAGATAATGGGGATCCTAATAAACCCCAGGAAGAGTAGCTGCTGCTATAGAAACAGATAATGATCCTAATAAACCCCAGGAAGAGTAGCTGTTGCTATAGAAACAGATAATGATCCTAATAAACCCCAGGAAGAGTAGCTGCTGCTATAGAAACAGATAATGATCCTAATAAACCCCAGGAAGAGTAGCTGCTGCTATAGAAACAGATAATGATCCTAATAAACCCCAGGAAGAGTAGCTGCTGCTATAGAAACAGATAATGATCCTAATAAACCCCAGGAAGAGTAGCTGCTGCTATAGAAACAGATAATGATCCTAATAAACCCCAGGAAGAGTAGCTGCTGCTATAGAAACAGATAATGATCCTAATAAACCCCAGGAAGAGTAGCTGCTGCTATAGAAACAGATAATGATCCTAATAAACCCCAGGAAGAGTAGCTGTTGCTATAGAAACAGATAATGATCCTAATAAACCCCAGGAAAGAGTAGCTGCTGCTATAGAAACAGATAATGATCCTAATAAACCCCAGGAAGAGTAGCTGCTGCTATAGAAACAGATAATGATCCTAATAAACCCCAGGAAGAGAAGCTGTTGCTATAGAAACAGATAATGGGGATCCTAATAAACCCCAGGAAGAGTAGCTGTTGCTATAGAAACAGATAATTATCATAATAAACCCCAGGAAGAGTAGCTGTTGCTATAGAAACAGATAATGGGGATCCTAATAAACCCCAGGAAGAGTAGCTGCTGCTATAGAAACAGATAATGATCCTAATAAACCCCAGGAAGAGTAGCTGTTGCTATAGAAACAGATAATGGGGATCCTAATAAACCCCAGGAAGAGTAGCTGCTGCTATAGAAACAGATAATTATCCTAATAAACCCCAGGAAGAGTAGCTGTTGCTATAGAAACAGATAATGGGGATCCTAATAAACCCCAGGAAGAGTAGCTGCTGCTATAGAAACAGATAATGATCCTAATAAACCCCAGGAAGAGAAGCTGCTGCTATAGAAACAGATAATGATCCTAATAAACCCCAGGAAGAGAAGCTGTTGCTATAGAAACAGATAATGGGGATCCTAATAAACCCCAGGAAGAGTAGCTGTTGCTATAGAAACAGATAATTATCATAATAAACCCCAGGAAGAGTAGCTGTTGCTATAGAAACAGATAATGGGGATCCTAATAAACCCCAGGAAGAGTAGCTGCTGCTATAGAAACAGATAATGATCCTAATAAACCCCAGGAAGAGTAGCTGTTGCTATAGAAACAGATAATGATCCTAATAAACCCCAGGAAGAGTAGCTGCTGCTATAGAAACAGATAATGATCCTAATAAACCCCAGGAAGAGATAGCTGCTGCTATAGAAACAGATAATGATCCTAATAAACCCCAGGAAGAGTAGCTGCTGCTATAGAAACAGATAATGATCCTAATAAACCCCAGGAAGAGTAGCTGCTGCTATAGAAACAGATAATGATCCTAATAAACCCCAGGAAGAGTAGCTGCTGCTATAGAAACAGATAATGATCCTAATAAACCCCAGGAAGAGAAGCTGTTGCTATAGAAACAGATAATGGATCCTAATAAACCCCAGGAAGGATCAATCCTAATAAACCCCAGGAAGAGTAGCTGTTGCTATAGAAACAGATAATGATCCTAATAAACCCCAGGAAGAGTAGCTGTTGCTATAGAAACAGATAATGGGGATCCTAATAAACCCCAGGAAGAGTAGCTGCTGCTATAGAAACAGATAATGATCCTAATAAACCCCAGGAAGAGTAGCTGTTGCTATAGAAACAGATAATGGGGATCCTAATAAACCCCAGGAAGAGTAGCTGCTGCTATAGAAACAGATAATGATCCTAATAAACCCCAGGAAGAGTAGCTGCTGCTATAGAAACAGATAATGATCCTAATAAACCCCAGGAAGAGTAGCTGCTGCTATAGAAACAGATAATGATCCTAATAAACCCCAGGAAGAGTAGCTGCTGCTATAGAAACAGATAATGATCCTAATAAACCCCAGGAAGAGAAGCTGCTGCTATAGAAACAGATAATGATCCTAATAAACCCCAGGAAGAGAAGCTGTTGCTATAGAAACAGATAATGATCCTAATAAACCCCAGGAAGAGTAGCTGTTGCTATAGAAACAGATAATGGGGATCCTAATAAACCCCAGGAAGAGTAGCTGTTGCTATAGAAACAGATAATGGGGATCCTAATAAACCCCAGGAAGAGTAGCTGCTGCTATAGAAACAGATAATGATCCTAATAAACCCCAGGAAGAGTAGCTGTTGCTATAGAAACAGATAATGATCCTAATAAACCCCAGGAAGAGTAGCTGCTGCTATAGAAACAGATAATGATCCTAATAAACCCCAGGAAGAGTAGCTGTTGCTATAGAAACAGATAATGATCCTAATAAACCCCAGGAAGAGTAGCTGCTGCTATAGAAACAGATAATGATCCTAATAAACCCCAGGAAGAGTAGCTGCTGCTATAGAAACAGATAATGATCCTAATAAACCCCAGGAAGAGAAGCTGCTGCTATAGAAACAGATAATGATCCTAATAAACCCCAGGAAGAGAAGCTGTTGCTATAGAAACAGATAATGATCCTAATAAACCCCAGGAAGAGTAGCTGTTGCTATAGAAACAGATAATGGGGATCCTAATAAACCCCAGGAAGAGTAGCTGTTGCTATAGAAACAGATAATGGGGATCCTAATAAACCCCAGGAAGAGTAGCTGCTGCTATAGAAACAGATAATGATCCTAATAAACCCCAGGAAGAGTAGCTGTTGCTATAGAAACAGATAATGATCCTAATAAACCCCAGGAAGAGTAGCTGTTGCTATAGAAACAGATAATGATCCTAATAAACCCCAGGAAGAGTAGCTGTTGCTATAGAAACAGATAATGATCCTAATAAACCCCAGGAAGAGAAGCTGTTGCTATAGAAACAGATAATGATCCTAATAAACCCCAGGAAGAGAAACAGATAGCTGTTGCTATAGAAACAGATAATGATCCTAATAAACCCCAGGAAGAGAAGCTGTTGCTATAGAAACAGATAATGATCCTAATAAACCCCAGGAAGAGTAGCTGTTGCTATAGAAACAGATAATGGGGATCCTAATAAACCCCAGGAAGAGTAGCTGCTGCTATAGAAACAGATAATGATCCTAATAAACCCCAGGAAGAGTAGCTGTTGCTATAGAAACAGATAATGGGGATCCCAATAAACCCCAGGAAGACTAGCTGTTGCTATAGAAACAGATAATGGGGATCCTAATAAACTACCATTACACACTGAGTGTACAAAACATGCTATTTCCATGACACAGACTGACCAAGTGAATCCAGGTGAAAGCTATGATCCCTTATTGATGTCACTTGTTAAATCCACTTCAATCAGTGTAGATGAAGGGGAGGACACAAGTTAAAGAAGGATTTTTAATCCTTAAGACAATTGAAACATGGATTGTGTGTGAGCCATTCAGAGGATGAATGGGCAAGACAAATGGGGTATGGTAGTAGGTGCCAGGTGCACCGGTTTGAGTGTGTCAAGAACTGCAATGCTGCTGGGTTTTTCCACACTCAACAGTTTCCAGTGTGTATCAAGAATGGTGCACCACCCAAAGTACATCCAGCTAACTTTGACACAACTGTGCATTTGAGTCAACATGGGTCAGCATCACTGTGGAATGCTTTCGACACCTTGTAGAGTCCATGCCCCGACTAATTGAGGATGTTCTGACACCTTGTAGAGTCCAGGCCCCGACGAATTGAGGATGTTCTGACACCTTGTAGAGTCCAGGCCCCGACGAATTGAGGATTTTCTGACACCTTGTAGAGTCCATGCCCCAACGAATTGAGGATGTTCTGAGGACAAAAGGGGGGGTGCAACTCAATATCAGCAAGGTGTTCCTAATGTTTTGTTCACTCAGTGTATATCATTCATTTAAAAGTTACAAAAAAAAAAATGTATGTAGAAATCGCAGATTGCCCCTTTATTAAAAATGGTAGATAGCTGACAAAACGCGATCTGATTTAAGTATTAGGCTGCGTTTACACAGGTAGGCCAAATCTGATACTCAGTGTTCACCAGGCTATAGATCAATCTATATGTTCTGATACTCCCTGTTCACCAGGCTATAGATCAAGCTATATGTTCTGATACTCGGTGTACACCAGGCTATAGATCAATCTGTACGTTCTGATAATCCCTGTACACCAGGCTATAGATCAATCTATATGTTCTTTCCCCCAGGAGTCTATAGAGAGCGCCAACACCACCATCGAGAACGAGGATGTCAAAGGTAGAGACACTTGTCTGTCCCCTTCTCTCTCTCTCTTCATCTCTCTGTCTCTCTGTCTCTCTATCTTTGTCTCTGTCCCCTTCTCTCTCTATCTTTGTCTCTGTCCCCTTCTCTCTCTATCCCCTTCTCTCTCTATCTTTGTCTCTGTCCCCTTCTCTCTCTATCTTTGTCTATGTCCCCTTCTCTCTCTATCTTTGTCTCTGTCCCCTTCTCTCTCTATCTTTGTCTATGTCCCCTTCTCTCTCTATCCCCTTCTCTCTCTATCTTTGTCTCTGTCCCCTTCTCTCTCTATCTTTGTCTCTGTCCCCTTCTCTCTCTATCCCCTTCTCTCTCTATCTTTGTCTCTGTCCCCTTCTCTCTCTATCTTTGTCTCTGTCCCCTTCTCTCTCTATCTTTGTCTCTGTCCCCTTCTCTCTCTATCCCCTTCTCTCTCTATCTTTGTCTCTGTCCCCTTCTCTCTCTATCTTTGTCTCTGTCCCCTTCTCTCTCTATCTTTGTCTCTGTCCCCTTCTCTCTCTATCTTTGTCTCTGTCCCCTTCTCTCTCTATCCCCTTCTCTCTCTATCTTTGTCTCTGTCCCCTTCTCTCTCTATCTTTGTCTATGTCCCCTTCTCTCTCTATCTTTGTCTCTGTCCCCTTCTCTCTCTATCTTTGTCTATGTCCCCTTCTCTCTCTATCCCCTTCTCTCTCTATCTTTGTCTCTGTCCCCTTCTCTCTCTATCTTTGTCTCTGTCCCCTTCTCTCTCTATCCCCTTCTCTCTCTATCTTTGTCTCTGTCCCCTTCTCTCTCTATCTTTGTCTCTGTCCCCTCTCTCTATCTTTGTCTATGTCCCCTCTCTCTCTATCCCCTTCTCTCTCTATCTTTGTCTCTGTCCCCTTCTCTCTCTATCTTTGTCTCTGTCCCCTTCTCTCTCTATCTTTGTCTCTGTCCCCTTCTCTCTCTATCTTTGTCTCTGTCCCCTTCTCTCTCTATCTTTGTCTCTGTCCCCTTCTCTCTCTATCTTTGCCTCTGTCCCCTTCTCTCTCTATCTTTGCCTCTGTCCCCTTCTCTCTCTATCTTTGTCTCTGTCCCCTTCTCTCTCTATCTTTGTCTCTGTCCCCTTCTCTCTCTATCTTTGCCTCTGTCCCCTTCTCTCTCTATCTTTGTCTCTGTCCCCTTCTCTCTCTATCTTTGTCTCTGTCCCCTTCTCTCTCTATCTTTGTCTCTGTCCCCTTCTCTCTCTATCTTTGTCTCTGTCCCCTTCTGTCTCTATCTTTGTCTCTGTCCCCTTCTCTCTCTATCTTTGTCTCTGTCCCCTTCTCTCTCTATCTTTGTCTCTGTCCCCTTCTCTCTCTCTCTTCATCTTTCTGTCTGTCTCTATCTTTGTCTCTGTCCCCTTCTCTCTCTATCTCTCTATCTTTGTCTCTGTCCCCTTCTGTCTCTATCTTTGTCTCTGTCCACTTCTCTCTCTATCTTTGCCTCTGTCCCCTTCTCTCTCTATCTTTGTCTCTGTCCCCTTCTGTCTCTATCTTTGTCTCTGTCCCCTTCTCTCTCTATCTTTGCCTCTGTCCCCTTCTCTCTCTATATTTGTCTGGCTGTCGCCCTCTCTCTCCTTCCATCCGTCTTTCAAACCTCTCTTTTCACTCTGACCTTCAGCTACCTTCTCCTCTTCCTCCTCCTCCTCCTCCTCCTCCTCCTCCTCCTCCTCCTCCTCCTCCTCCTCCTCCTCCTCCTCCTCCTCCTCCTCCTCCTCCTCCTCTTCCTCCTCCTCCTCCTCTTCCTCCTCCTCTTCCCCCTGATGATTGAGACTCCATATACATGATGTATTGATGTATTTACCTGTTATCTTTTCTTTCTGTGAATGGAATTATTTACTACATTAACCCCCCCCCCTACACACACACCTGCCCTCTCTGCCAGTCCTCTGTTTTGGGAACTTGGTAGGTAGTGTGTGGAGCTCTAAGGGTCGTTCCACTCAGTCGTCTGAGCCCAGGCAGACTCCCCCTCTTCAGGACAGAGTAAGTCCCCTGGCTATGCCTCCCCCCCCCGTACCCCATCCAGTGTCCCACTGGGTCTCTCCTCAACTACTCTGGAGAAACCATTCCCCCTGTCCACTGTCTCCTGGTTCTCCCCTCAACCACTCTGGAGAAACCTGTCCACTGTCTCCTGGGTCTCTCGTCAACCACTCTGGAGAAACCTGTCCACTGTCTCCTGGGTCTCTCCTCAACCACTCTGGAGAAACCTGTCCCCTATCCCCTGTCTCCTGGGTCTCTCCTCAACCACTCTGGAGAAACCTGTCCCATGTCCACTGTCTCCTGGGTCTCTCCTCAACCACTCTGGAGAAACCTGTCCCCTATCCCCCGTCTCCTGGGTCTCTCCTCAACCACTCTGGAGAAACCTGTCCACTGTCTCCTGGGTCTCCCCTCAACCACTCTGGAGAAACCTATCCCCTGTCTCCTGGGTCTCTCCTCAACCACTCTGGAGAAAACTGTCCCCTGTCCACTATCTCCTTGGTCTCTCCTCAACCACTCTGGAGAAACCTGTCCCCTGCCTCTCCTGAACCACTCTGGAGAAACATGTCCACTGCCCACTGCCTCTCTTGAACCACTCTGGAGAAACCTGTCCACTGTCAACTGTTTCCTGGGTCTCTCCTCAACCTCTCTGGAGAAACCTGTCCACTGTCTCCTGGGTCTTTCCTCAATCACCCTGGAGAAACCTGTGTCCTGTCCACTGTCACCTGGGTCTCCCCTCAAACACTCTGGAGAAACCTGTCCCCTGTCCACTGCCTCTCGTCAACCACTCTGGAGAAACCTGTCCACTGTCTCCTGGGTCTCTCCTCAACCACTCTGGAGAAACATGTCCACTGTCTCCTGGGTCTCTCCTCAACCACTCTGGAGAAACCTGTCCCCTGTCTCCTGGGTCTCTCCTCAACCACTCTGGAGAAACCTGTCCCCTATCCCCTGTCTCCTGGGTCTCTCCTCAACCACTCTGGAGAAACCTGTCCCCTGTCTCCTGGGTCTCTCCTCAACCACTCTGGAGAAACCTGTCCCCTATCCCCTGTCTCCTGGGTCTCTCCTCAACCACTCTGGAGAAACCTGTCCCATGTCCACTGTCTCCTGGGTCTCTCCTCAACCACTCTGGAGAAACCTGTCCCCTATCCCCCGTCTCCTGGGTCTCTCCTCAACCACTCTGGAGAAACCTGTCCACTGTCTCCTGGGTCTCCCCTCAACCACTCTGGAGAAACCTATCCCCTGTCTCCTGGGTCTCTCCTCAACCACTCTGGAGAAAACTGTCCCCTGTCCACTATCTCCTTGGTCTCTCCTCAACCACTCTGGAGAAACCTGTCCCCTGCCTCTCCTGAACCACTCTGGAGAAACATGTCCACTGCCCACTGCCTCTCTTGAACCACTCTGGAGAAACCTGTCCACTGTCAACTGTTTCCTGGGTCTCTCCTCAACCTCTCTGGAGAAACCTGTCCACTGTCTCCTGGGTCTTTCCTCAATCACCCTGGAGAAACCTGTGTCCTGTCCACTGTCACCTGGGTCTCCCCTCAAACACTCTGGAGAAACCTGTCCCCTGTCCACTGCCTCTCGTCAACCACTCTGGAGAAACCTGTCCACTGTCTCCTGGGTCTCTCCTCAACCACTCTGGAGAAACCTGTCCACTGTCTCCTGGGTCTCTCCTCAACCACTCTGGAGAAACCTGTCCCCTGTCTCCTGGGTCTCTCCTCAACCACTCTGGAGAAACCTGTCCCCTATCCCCTGTCTCCTGGGTCTCTCCTCAACCACTCTGGAGAAACCTGTCCCCTGTCTCCTGGGTCTCTCCTCAACCACTCTGGAGAAACCTGTCCCCTATCCCCTGTCTCCTGGGTCTCTCCTCAACCACTCTGGAGAAACCTGTCCCATGTCCACTGTCTCCTGGGTCTCTCCTCAACCACTCTGGAGAAACCTGTCCCCTATCCCCTGTCTCCTGGGTCTCTCCTCAACCATTCTGGAGAAACCTGTCCACTGTCTCTTGGGTCTCCCCTCAACCACTCTGGAGAAACCTGTCCCCTGTCTCCTGGGTCTCTCCTCAACCACTCTGGAGAAACCTATCCCCTGTCTCCTGGTTCTCTCCTCAACCATTCTGGAGAAACCTGTCCACTGTCTCTTGGGTCTCCCCTCAACCACTCTTGAGAAACCTGTCCCCTGTCCACTGTGTACTGGGTGTCCCTTCTCCTCCCTCCTCATCAGGCCAGAGTAAGTCCCCTTTTGTTGGGGTAGAGATCATGACTATATCCCCGCCTCTACCTCCCGTCCCCTCTCTTCAGCCATTCTGGAGAAACCTGTTCCTGTTCCTAGTCTCTGTCCCCCACTACTTCCTCATCAGTCCAGAGTATGGGGTGGAAACCCTGGCCATGTCTCCTGTACTCCCTGGGCCTCCACTCAACCGCTCTGGAGAAACCTGTCTCCTGTCCCTCTGTCATTTCCCCCTGTCTCTGTCCTCCTTTCTGTGTCCCCCTGTCTTCTGTCCCTCTGTCTCCTGTCCCCATGTCTCATTTCCCCCTGTCTCTGTCCCCCTTTCTGTGTCCCCCTGTCTCTGTCCCCCTGTCTCTGTGTCCCTGTCCCCATCTCTGTCCTCCTTTCTGTGTCCCCCTGTCTCCTGTCCCTCTTTATCCTGTCCCCATGTCTCATTTCCCCCTTTATGTGTCCCCCTTTCTGTGTCCCCATGTCTCTGTGTCCCTGTCCCCATCTCTGTGTCCCTGTCCCCATCTCTGTCCTCCTTTCTCTGTCCCCCTGTCTCTGTGTCCCTGGCCCCATCTCTGTCCTCCTTTCTGTGTCCCCCTGTCTCCTGTCCCCATGTCTCATTTCCCCCTGTCTCTGTCCCCCTTTCTGTGTCCCCCTGTCTCTGTCCCCCTGTCCCCGTCTCTGTCCCCCTGTCCCTTGTCTCTGTCCCCCCTGTCCCCTGTCTCTGTCCCCCCCCTGTCTCTGTCCCCCTGTCCCTGTCTCTGTCCCCCTGTCTCTGTGTCCCTGTCCCCATCTCTGTCCTCCTTTCTGTGTCCCCCTGTCTCCTGTCCCTCTTTATCCTGTCCCCATGTCTCATTTCCCCCTGTCTCTGTCCCCGTCTCTGTCCCCATCTCTGTCCCCCCTGTCCCTGTCCCCCTGTCCCTGTCTCTGTCCCCCTGTCTCTGTCCCCCTGTCCATATACACGCACAGTATTTCTTATTCCAGGCTGACTACATTGCAGACGCCTGCAGATCTCACAACACCTGGATGGATATTTAACATATCAGCTAACCACACCACAAGATGTAGTAATCTGATCTATTAACTAACCACATCACATGATGTAGTAATCTGATGATCTATTAACTAACCACATCACATGATGTAGTAATCTGATCTATTAACTAACCACACCACATGATGTAGTAATCTGATGATCTATTAACTAACCACGTCACATGATGTAGTAATCTGATCTATTAACTAACCACATCACATGATGTAGTAATCTGATCTATTAACTAACCACATCACATGATGTAGTAATCTGATCTATTAACTAACCACATCACATGATGTAGTAATCTGATCTATTAACTAACCACATCACATGATGTAGTAATCTGATCTATTAACTAACCACATCACATGATGTAGTAATCTGATCTATTAACTAACCACGTCACATGATGTAGTAATCTGATGATCTATTAACTAACCACATCACATGATGTAGTAATCTGATCTATTAACTAACCACACCACATGATGTAGTAATCTGATGATCTATTAACTAACCACGTCACATGATGTAGTAATCTGATCTATTAACTAACCACATCACATGATGTAGTAATCTGATCTATTAACTAACCACATCACATGATGTAGTAATCTGATCTATTAACTAACCACACCACATGATGTAGTAATCTGATCTATTAACTAACCACGTCACATGATGTAGTAATCTGATCTATTAACTAACCACATCACATGATGTAGTAATCTGATCTATTAACTAACCACATCACATGATGTAGTAATCTGATGATCTATTAACTAACCACATCACATGATGTAGTAATCTGATCTATTAACTAACCACACCACATGATGTAGTAATCTGATCTATTAACTAACCACATCACATGATGTAGTAATCTGATCTATTAACTAACCACATCACATGATGTAGTAATCTGATCTATTAACTAACCACATCACATGATGTAGTAATCTGATCTATTAACTAACCACACCACATGATGTAGTAATCTGATCTATTAACTAACCACATCACATGATGTAGTAATCTGATCTATTAACTAACCACACCACATGATGTAGTAATCTGATGATCTATTAACTAACCACATCACATGATGTAGTAATCTGATGATCTATTAACTAACCACATCACATGATGTAGTAATCTGATGATCTATTAACTAACCACATCACATGATGTAGTAATCTGATCTATTAACTAACCACACCACATGATGTAGTAATCTGATCTATTAACTAACCACATCACATGATGTAGTAATCTGATCTATTAACTAACCACACCACATGATGTAGTAATCTGATCTATTAACTAACCACATCACATGATGTAGTAATCTGATCTATTAACTAACCACATCACATGATGTAGTAATCTGATCTATTAACTAACCACATCACATGATGTAGTAATCTGATCTATTAACTAACCACATCACATGATGTAGTAATCTGATCTATTAACTAACCACGTCACATGATGTAGTAATCTGATCTATTAACTAACCACGTCACATGATGTAGTAATCTGATCTATTAACTAACCACATCACATGATGTAGTAATCTGATCTATTAACTAACCACGTCACATGATGTAGTAATCTGATGATCTATTAACTAACCACACCACATGATGTAGTAATCTGATGATCTATTAACTAACCACATCACATGATGTAGTAATCTGATGATCTATTAACTACCCACGTCACATGATGTAGTAATCTGATGATCTATTAACTAACCACATCACATGATGTAGTAATCTGATCTATTAACTAACCACACCACATGATGTAGTAATCTGATCTATTAACTAACCACATCACATGATGTAGTAATCTGATGATCTATTAACTAACCACATCACATGATGTAGTAATCTGATGATCTATTAACTAACCACGTCACATGATGTAGTAATCTGATCTATTAACTAACCACACCACATGATGTAGTAATCTGATCTATTAACTAACCACATCACATGATGTAGTAATCTGATGATCTATTAACTAACCACACCACATGATGTAGTAATCTGATCTATTAACTAACCACGTCACATGATGTAGTAATCTGATCTATTAACTAACCACATCACATGATGTAGTAATCTGATGATCTATTAACTAACCACACCACATGATGTAGTAATCTGATCTATTAACTAACCACGTCACATGATGTAGTAATCTGATCTATTAACTAACCACACCACATGATGTAGTAATCTGATGATCTATTAACTAACCACACCACATGATGTAGTAATCTGATGATCTATTAACTAACCACACCACATGATGTAGTAATCTGATGATCTATTAACTACCCACATCACATGATGTAGTAATCTGATGATCTATTAACTAACCACACCACATGATGTAGTAATCTGATCTATTAACTAACCACGTCACATGATGTAGTAATCTGATCTATTAACTAACCACATCACATGATGTAGTAATCTGATGATCTATTAACTAACCACATCACATGATGTAGTAATCTGATCTATTAACTAACCACGTCACATGATGTAGTAATCTGATCTATTAACTAACCACATCACATGATGTAGTAATCTGATGATCTATTAACTAACCACACCACATGATGTAGTAATCTGATCTATTAACTAACCACACCACATGATGTAGTAATCTGATCTATTAACTAACCACATCACATGATGTAGTAATCTGATGATCTATTAACTAACCACACCACATGATGTAGTAATCTGATCTATTAACTAACCACATCACATGATGTAGTAATCTGATGATCTATTAACTAACCACACCACATGATGTAGTAATCTGATCTATTAACTAACCACGTCACATGATGTAGTAATCTGATCTATTAACTAACCACATCACATGATGTAGTAATCTGATGATCTATTAACTAACCACACCACATGATGTAGTAATCTGATCTATTAACTAACCACGTCACATGATGTAGTAATCTGATCTATTAACTAACCACACCACATGATGTAGTAATCTGATGATCTATTAACTAACCACATCACATGATGTAGTAATGTAACCACATCACATGATGTAGTCTGATGATCTATTAACTAACCACATCACATGATGTAGTAATCTGATCTATTAACTAACCACACCACATGATGTAGTAATCTGATCTATTAACTAACCACATCACATGATGTAGTAATCTGATGATCTATTAACTAACCACACCACATGATGTAGTAATCTGATCTATTAACTAACCACATCACATGATGTAGTAATCTGATCTATTAACTAACCACATCACATGATGTAGTAATCTGATCTCTAACCACACCACATGATGTAGTAATCTGATCTATTAACTAACCACGTCACATGATGTAGTAATCTGATCTATTAACTAACCACATCACATGATGTAGTAATCTGATCTATTAACTAACCACATCACATGATGTAGTAATCTGATCTATTAACTAACCACATCACATGATGTAGTAATCTGATCTATTAACTAACCACGTCACATGATGTAGTAATCTGATCTATTAACTAACCACGTCACATGATGTAGTAATCTGATCTATTAACTAACCACACCACATGATGTAGTAATCTGATCTATTAACTAACCACACCACATGATGTAGTAATCTGATCTATTAACTAACCACGTCACATGATGTAGTAATCTGATCTATTAACTAACCACGTCACATGATGTAGTAATCTGATCTATTAACTAACCACGTCACATGATGTAGTAATCTGATCTATTAACTAACCACATCACATGATGTAGTAATCTGATCTATTAACTAACCACACCACATGATGTAGTAATCTGATCTATTAACTAACCACATCACATGATGTAGTAATCTGATCTATTAACTAACCACATCACATGATGTAGTAATCTGATCTATTAACTAACCACATCACATGATGTAGTAATCTGATCTATTAACTAACCACGTCACATGATGTAGTAATCTGATCTATTAACTAACCACGTCACATGATGTAGTAATCTGATCTATTAACTAACCACGTCACATGATGTAGTAATCTGATCTATTAACTAACCACATCACATGATGTAGTAATCTGATCTATTAACTAACCACACCACATGATGTAGTAATCTGATCTATTAACTAACCACATCACATGATGTAGTAATCTGATCTATTAACTAACCACATCACATGATGTAGTAATCTGATCTATTAACTAACCACATCACATGATGTAGTAATCTGATCTATTAACTAACCACGTCACATGATGTAGTAATCTGATCTATTAACTAACCACGTCACATGATGTAGTAATCTGATCTATTAACTAACCACGTCACATGATGTAGTAATCTGATCTATTAACTAACCACACCACATGATGTAGTAATCTGATCTATTAACTAACCACACCACATGATGTAGTAATCTGATCTATTAACTAACCACGTCACATGATGTAGTAATCTGATCTATTAACTAACCACGTCACATGATGTAGTAATCTGATCTATTAACTAACCACGTCACATGATGTAGTAATCTGATCTATTAACTAACCACATCACATGATGTAGTAATCTGATCTATTAACTAACCACACCACATGATGTAGTAATCTGATCTATTAACTAACCACATCACATGATGTAGTAATCTGATCTATTAACTAACCACATCACATGATGTAGTAATCTGATCTATTAACTAACCACATCACATGATGTAGTAATCTGATCTATTAACTAACCACATCACATGATGTAGTAATCTGATCTATTAACTAACCACATCACATGATGTAGTAATCTGATCTATTAACTAACCACATCACATGATGTAGTCATCTGATCTATTAACTAACCACACCACATGATGTAGTAATCTGATACCCGACTGAGCAGTTGATGACGTGGCCCGCAATGCAACGTCTGCAATGTAGTCGGATTAGGGTTCCAAGGCCCTTTGAGTTCTGCTGTAAAGTAGTCCACTATGTTGGAACAGGACCAGCAGCCATGATTTAATGTATGTCAGATTGGGTTATGTTGGACTAATGTTGTCCTAAAGTCGTGGTGAGATTGTGGTGAGATTGTGGTCATGTTGTGGTCATGTTGTGGTCATGTTGTGGTGAGGTTGTGGTCATGTTGTGGTCATGTTGTGGTCATGTTGTGGTCATGTTGTGGTGAGATTGTGGTCATGTTGTGGTCATGTTGTGGTGAGATTGTGGTCATGTTGTGGTCATGTTGTGGTGATGTTGTGGTCATGTTGTGGTCATGTTGTGGTGATGTTGTGGTGATGTTGTGGTGATGTTGTGGTCATGTTGTGGTCATGTTGTGGTCATGTTGTGGTGATGTTGTGGTCATGTTGTGGTGATGTTGTGGTGATGTTGTGGTCATGTTGTGGTCATGTTGTGGTCATGTTGTGGTCATGTTGTGGTCATGTTGTGGTGATGTTGTGGTGAGGTTGTGGTCATGTTGTGGTCAGATTGTGGTCATGTTGTGGTCATGTTGTGGTCATGTTGTGGTCATGTTGTGGTCATGTTGTGGTCATGTTGTGGTCATGTTGTGGTCATATTGTGTTTGTGTGTTTCCAGCTCGGAAGCAGGAAATCATCAAAGTCACAGAGCAGCTGATCGAATCCATCAACAACGGAGACTTCGAGGCCTACGTGTGAGTCCTACTCTGTCTGTGTGTTTAGGACTAGCACTACGCGTGAGTCCTACTCTGTCTGTGTGTGTTTAGAGCTAGCACTACGCGTGAGTCCTACTCTGTCTGTGTGTTTAGGGCTAGCACTACGTGTGAGTCCTACTCTGTCTGTGTGTTTAGGGCTAGCACTACGCGTGAGTCCTACTCTGTCTGTGTGTTTAGGGCTAGCACTACGCGTGAGTCCTGCTCTGTCTGTGTGTTTAGGGCTAGCACTACGCGTGAGTCCTACTCTGTCTGTGTGTTTAGGGCTAGCACACTGAGTCCTGCTCTGTCTGTGTGTTTAGGCTAGCACCTGAGTCCTACTCTGTCTGTGTGTTTAGGGCTAGTCGCGTGAGTCCTACTCTGTCTGTGTGTTTAGGGCTAGCACTACGCGTGAGTCCTACTCTGTCTGTGTGTTTAGGGCTAGCACTACGCGC
>NW_025747127.1:0-32500 GCF_021184085.1 Oncorhynchus gorbuscha
CACCGTGTGGAATTCTGACGCTTCTCTCCCGTGTCCAGCTTACCAAAGGTAGTGAAGAGACGGGGTCAACGCCTCCTAAAGAACCTACAAGTGAAATGCGCCCACATTGAGGCCAAGTTCTACGAAGAGGTCCATGAACTGGAGAGAAAGTACGCCGCCTCTACTGCAACCCCTCTTCGACAAGGTAGGAACACCCCTGCATTTGACTGGGCACTTTTGTGCTTGGGTTGTTTTCATTGGTGCAAACCTTAGTAAAATGAGCCACTTTTTGACCAAATTCAGGTAGGCCCCTCCATGTTTCGTCCCAAAACGTTATTTGCTGTGACCTGGGACTCCGTGGGCGGGGTTTCCAAAGAACATAATTTCCTAATTCACACGCATATTAATTCTACATGAAATAGTACAAATGTAAGCACCCACCAAATTGTTCTTATTAATAAATACACCCCAGTATTCTCAATCTAGTGTTGATCAGTCACTCCTCTGCCCATATGTAGTTCCTGCTGCTTTTTACCCCCCCTGTCCCCTCTTTGAGCGGACTGGGATTTAGCAGAATCCTCTGACTAAAGAGCTGCAGCCTGTTCCAGGGATGCAGATTGAGCTGAGAAAATGGGGTGGGGTCAAGCTGAGATGCTCACACATGCAGACGGCGTGATCAAACTGCTGTCTTGCGTAAATAATGCGCTGGCTTGGCACCTCAGCCCTAGTCCATTATCTTGGTTTAAACACATGACTGTTCTGGGGTTTTTGTTAAATGTTTTGCTCTGGCCTCCTGGCTGTTGGCTTTACAGGGACTGACTGTTTTCCTCCCCTCTCCCTCCAGCGAAGTGACATAGTTAAAGCAGCCTATGAGCCCACAGAGGAAGAGTGTGAGTGGAAGGCTGATGAGGAGGAAGAGTTGACAGTAAGTAAGCAGGTACAGGTGACTCCATGCCTCCATGTCTTACCTAACCTGGGGACTTCTACTGTCTGGTGCTAACCTGGGGACCTCTACTGTCTGGTGCCTCAGTGGTCTTATTAATCTAACCTGGGGACCTCTACTGCCTGGTGCCTCAGCGGGCCTTATTAATCTAACCTGGGGACCTCTACTGTCTGGTGCCTCAGCGTGTCTTATTAATCTAACCTGGGGACCTCTACTGCCTGGTGCCTCAGCGGGCCTTATTAATCTAACCTGGGGACCTCTACTGTCTGGTGCCTCAGCGGGTCGTATTAATCTAACCTGGGGACCTCTACTGTCTGGTGCTAACCTGGGGACCTCTACTGTCTGGTGCCTCAGCGGGTCTTATTAATCTAACCTGGGGACCTCTACTGTCTGGTGCCTCAGCGGGTCTTATTAATCTAACCTGGGGACCTCTACTGCCTGGTGCCTCAGCGGGCCTTATTAATCTAACCTGGGGACCTCTACTGTCTGGTGCCTCAGCGGGTCTTATTAATCTAACCTGGGGACCTCTACTGTCTGGTGCCTCAGCGGGTCTTATTAATCTAACCTGGGGACCTCTACTGCCTGGTGCCTCAGCGGGCCTTATTAATCTAACCTGGGGACCTCTACTGTCTGGTGCCTCAGCGGGTCTTATTCATCTAACCTGGGGACCTCTACTGTCTGGTGCTAACCTGGGGACCTCTACTGTCTGGTGCCTCAGCGGGTCTTATTAATCTAACCTGGGGACCTCTACTGTCTGGTGCCTCAGCGGGTCTTATTAATCTAACCTGGGGACCTCTACTGTCTGGTGCCTCAGCGGGTCTTATTAATCGAACCTGGGGACCTACTGTCTGGTTCTAACCTGGGGACCTCTACTGTCTGGTGCCTCAGCGTGTCTTATTAATCGAACCTGGGGACCTATACTGTCTGGTGCCTCAGCGGGTCTTATTAATCTAGCCTGGGGACCTCTACTGTCTGGTGCCTCAGCAGGTCTTATTAATTTAACCTGGGGACTTCTACTGTCTGGTGCCTCAGCGGGTCTTATTTATCTAACCTGGGGACCTCTACTGTCTGGTGCCTCAGCGGGTCTTATTTATCTAACCTGGGGACCTCTACTGTCTGGTGCCTCAGCGGGTCGTATTAATCTAACCTGGGGACCTCTACTGTCTGGTGCTAACCTGGGGACCTCTACTGTCTGGTGCCTCAGCGGGTCTTATTAATCTAACCTGGGGACCTCTACCTGTCTGGTCATGATGACAGGACCAGGAGGGTGTACCCATGATTGATTTATTGGGTTCTGACTGTTTTGGTTCCAGTAATGGTGGATGTGCATTATATATAGACTATTTAGAGGTTTTAACCAGGGACTTGTATCTTTTCTGTTTATAGGCATCTGTGAAATGGTGCATTAAATCCCCTTTTATCTTCCTCCTGCCTGTTTCTTCCAGGAGGAGATGAAGGAGAAGGCCAAGGTGGAAGAGGAGAAGAAGGATGAGGAGAAGGAGGACCCCAAAGGCGTTCCCGAGTTCTGGCTAACGGTTTTCAAGAACGTTGACTTGCTTAGCGACATGGTGCAGGTAGGCGGGCACAGTGTTGGAGGGAGTGGAGGACTGTCAGCAGGAAAAGAGACTAGAGAGCAGTAGAGGAAAGTAGGTCAGCTGCTGCTGCTCCCTAAAGATGAGGCTTCATCACCACCTACAGGCTTGATGAGGCAATTTCACCCCTAAAAATAGATGGTGTGTACATACAGCACACTTGTAGTCCTGGACAAGCCCTCAATGAGTTGAAGCAGGTGACTTTGTCCCGGGCTACAGCAAGAAGGTGATGTTTTGGGGGGGATTGGTAAACACAGATTTTAATTGCGCTCTTATCAGTGACTACGTCAATGTATTTGAGGTAGGTGAGACCACATCACAGGTATTAAACGTTCCTCAATGAAACAGCTGTCGGCTAAATCGGTGCTCGTAAGAAAAGAGAAGTTGGTGTTGGTGCCAGAAAGACCAGTACAACGATAAGGTGTTTCTGTCTAGATTCAATACCAATGTTCAAGCTGCTGTTCATGTTTTACAGGAACATGATGAACCCATCCTCAAGCAATTACAAGATGTCAAAGTCAAATTCTCTGACCCTGGCCAGCCCATGGTAGGTCTGTGCACTGCACTGCTCTGCTGATGCAATTCTCTACCGTTCTATCAATGTATTGAAAGCCAATGAATCTTGTTGATTCCCACTGTTCCCAATATTCAACTCTTTCTTGCTCTTTTTCTCCAGAGCTTTTCTTTAGAATTTAACTTTGAGCCCAATGAGTTCTTCACAAACACTTTGTTGACAAAAACTTACAAGATGAGGTCTGAGCCTGATGAGAACGACCCCTTCTCCTTCGATGGGCCTGAGATCATGGGCTGCACAGGGTAAGACGCTCTGTCAAACTGCTCCTTGTCGTCCCATAGAGATCCTATTCCATTAGGATTCTTAATCCTATGGCGCATCCTTCGTAAACCCCCTAGTTGCTCATCGTAGCCTCTGGGACAAGGAAGGATGCTAGATCAAACTAGAGATCCAAAGCTGAGAGTCTTGTCTGTGTCTCTTGGTTATTTCAGCTCTGGGACAGTCATTGCAGGCACTAATGCTGTTTGTTTCATGAGGAGTGTAAGGGTCACGTCAGTAGATGGGAGTTTATTAAAAATGGTCTCCTTTTAAATTAATATATGATACTCAGGTTTATGCACCCTTCTGTTGTCTGCTTGTTTGGTCAGTTACAACAGACTGCCTTTTTTAACACCAAGACATGGGTGAGGAATGACCCGGTTTGTCAAAAGAAGTGGTCCTTTCTAACAATGCAGCATGTTGACGGGGTTCTATTAAAACCTTTGGCTAATCTTAACCTTTAGAGCTCAAAGCAACATCTACACTGTAGTCATTGGTTGGCGTGTTTAGTCCTGCGTCTGGGTCTCCTGGTAACCCTGGTGTCCACCGCTCTCGCCCCACAGTTGTACGATCGACTGGACGAAGGGTAAGAACATCACCCTGAAGACTATCAAGAAGAAGCAGAAGCACAAGGGGCGTGGCACAGTCAGGACGGTCACCAAGACAGTCCCCAACGACTCTTTCTTCAACTTCTTCACCCCGCCTGATGTCCCTGAAAGTGGAGATATGGTAAGTAAATGCTTTCTGTAGTCTACTGCGGTGCTGAAGTGGACTGAAGTGAGGTCAGGTATTTATTTTTGTTGCCGTAACTCAGTATTTATTTTTATGCAATATAATTTTGCCGGAACTCGAGCAGTAGAACATTTTGGCTGTGTTCCAATTCAACCACTGGTGCAGTGTGGTCTTTGGATTAAAGTTGGTGTGGCTGAATGGTGAGTCTCATAGCTCTGACTGACGTGCTGGTGACTCTTGCCCCTCCAGGACGAGGACACTGAGGCTGTCCTCGCCGCTGACTTTGAGATCGGCCACTTCATCCGCGAGCGTATCGTCCCCAGGGCTGTGCTGTACTTCACGGGGGAGGCCATTGAGGATGACGATGATGATGTGAGTACCCACCACAGCCTGTGTGTAATGGCCTCATCCCTGTCCTAGACCTCTGAACCAAGCCACTGGCCTTCACATGTGTTCCCCTAACACTGGTGTCCCCTCTTGTTGCAGTACGATGAGGAGGGAGAGGAGGCTGATGACGAGGTAAGGCCTTAGCTAGCTAGGTCTCTTCACCTGGTCCTCACTAACCCACTCCTGTTATTGACCTGAGCCATGGTCCTCACTAACCCACTCCTGTTATTGACCTTAGCCATGGTCCTCACTAACCCACTCCTTTTATTGACCTTAGCTAGTTTGTCTGTCTCAGTGTTTAACAGTTTCCTCTTGTGTTCTCCTAGGAGGGTGAGGAGGAGGGAGAGGAGGAGAATGACCCTGACTATGACCCCAAGGTGGGTAGGAGAGCTTACTGTTGTTGTCATGACCTAATGTGAGACCAACGATCAGAAGTATCAGATTTCAACATACAGAATTGAATGTGTACCGCTACTCCAAATGCATCATGAACACCAGCCGCCATGATGGATTTTTCTGTCTATATACTACTGCATCCCACGTCGCCTCAGAACACACAGCCTTCGGAACCGTTTCCCTGTCCCCTTGCCTCTAGTGTAAGGGCTGGATTTCCAGACACACATTAAGCCTTGTCCTGGACTATAAAGCAGTCTACATTTGTGTTTTGGTACACCAAAGTACATTTTATTTCCAGTGGCACACTGCATTGGCCTTGCAGCACTGTTGCAGTGCTTTCTGTGTGGTGGATACGTTGGATTTGTGGAATGTATGTTAGATGGCTTGACAGAACTGGTAGCAGAAGGTGAATGTTGGAACTTTTGTTACACATCAAAATGATGCTGCATAACATTTTGCTCAATGACTATCGGTGTGATCGAGGCGTTAGTCCAGCACTCGTCTCATTCTGTGTCCTGGAAACTTCTAGAATGAGAGTGATAGTAAAGAGTGGTATTTCGAAATGGTCTCAAAATATCACTTCAAGAACATAAATACCCTTTTGTGAGCGTCTGGTCATGGGGAATGTGTTTTCCCACGTTTTCTTTTCAATGGAATGCCTTGAAAGCATGTTTCTACTTGCTGTCTACATCCTTGCTAAACTGAGACTGCATGGAAATTGGAATCGGATACTAAATCAATTCAGGTTTTGACTTTTAGTTTCATAGCTCTGCATGCCAAAGCTTTATTTGATTTTGTTTGGGTGAATGGGAACAGTACTTCTCTTTGCTGTATAAAGCCTCTTGAATTCTGTATTCTGCCTATTTTTTGCCTTTAATTCATTAATGTTCATCTCCAATCACTTGGCACCTTTTGTCAGCTATACTCTTTAAATTTTTCCTCACTAGGTTTAAGTGATGTCTGTAGAAAATAACCCTCTCCTGGTAGGTACAGCTTGTGAATTGTCAGCTTACCGCACCCCGCCTCCCTCCTGCACCTTTTCATTTTGACACCTCCATTCCTCAATCTCCTTGCACCCCCCTTCCACCTGCACTTACAACTAACATAGTGGCTTTTTTCTTTTTCCCTTTAACTGTAGTGGGTGATGCGTTTGAGTTCTCTTCTGTATGTTGAAGCTAGTTAAACTTTCCTCCAATTTGACCCTTATTTGTCTTTGTACAAAATATTGTGACACCAATATTTACATTTGTTTGGAGAATAGGTCGTTTGCCACACCTGTTTTGTGGATTTTTATGTTTTTGAGTCTTAAGCCATCGCTCTGTTCATTCTCTCATTCTTCACTTTTGTCCTCCAGAGACTGTAGTCTACGTCTGGAAGGATGCTTGTTAATTGTCTTTCTCCCATTGGACATGCCTGAATTGTCTGCGTGGGGTGAATCCAAACTTCCACTTCAGTTGTATTTTCACTTGGTCTCCCACTGACATCGATGCACGACTAAGTGAAGTTTGACTAGAGTTGAAGTTCAGCTTCACCCCTCTGTCCTGGAGAGCTGTTGACCCCTGTAGGTCTGTTTATGGCCCTCTCCCTGCATTGCTGCCGCTAGACTTCATTAGTTTTCCTCCCTGTGAAAGGTGTCTGTAGGACATCAGTGGTGCACCCCCTCCCCATCACTGTTATGAGCACTACGGGTTAGTGCGTTTACACTATGGAGGTTCTATGCAGCAGTAGTGAAGGCTCTCCAAGTAGTTAATGTGGAGGTGAATATTATAATAATAATAATATATGCCATTTAGCAGACGCTTTTATCCAAAGCGACTTACAGTCATGTGTGCATACATTCTACCACCCATACGTAGAATGTATGCACACATGACTGTAAGTCGCTTTGGATAAAAGCGTCTGCTAAATGGCTATTATTATAATAATATTCACCTCCACATTCCCATCTCCATTGGTGTCTTGGACCTTGAATTTGGGTGGTAGTATGGGTAGTAATTCACCCCCCCCTCAACACTGGTCTGATACCAACGCACATTGCCTTTTCTCCAGTGGCATACTTTAAGAACATACTAGTATGGATTGTTATTGGGTCACTGTTCAGGAATCTCTAGCCTAAGTGCCAGGATGACATTGCCTTATACCCTGTCAATGTTTGTTTCAAATGGACATAGAAAAATGTCTGAAGCATAAACGTGTGTGTGAGGGTGATTAGTGTGTTTATGTTCGGATCTCAGTTCAGCTCTAACGTCCTCTCTTTTGGTCTCTTGCAGAAGGACGCAAATCCCCCAGCCGAGTGCAAGCAGCAGTGAAGGCTGTGGCTTTGAGGATCAACTGCACTGTAACAGCTTCTCAAATAAAACACTTACTTACGCCTTATAATGTTTTGTATTTTTCTTGGTAGAAATAAAAAATAAAGGGTTTCAAGATTTTTGTTACAAAAACCTCCTAATATAATGTGAGCAGTGGCTCGATATGCATAGTATTTTACTAGACCCCCACCCCCTGTACAAATAGTTAGAATGCCACAAACTCCCTGAAAGCATGATCTTGTTTCTCTCACTGCTAAACTAGTTTGGGTTCTTGTGAAGTTTTTGTTGTATTGCTCTTGGACAACAGCTGTGGTTAGACTGCATTGAGGCAGGTGATGAGAAAGTCAACCTATTCCTTTTCCCTCACGCTACCAAAGTTACCGGTCAGTTCAGGTTGTGAGTTGGAATTCGTTGTCATTGTATTAGTGGGCTGGGCCTCGAGCACGGTCAGAGCAAAACACTGCATTTAGTCATGGCTAATGAAAAACTTTGAATCGCTGTGCACATTCGGTCACTCAAACATGCCATTTAGAGCAGGGAAAGTGTTTTTTGGCCACTTGTTTGGGCTGAATCAAGTTGTCAATCTAAAACATTCCAGTTTGCAGACTGACAGGCATTGGATGTTTTGAATGCTCTCTTGGGATGAATATTACCTCGACTACATGGTCTGATTTGTTAAAGAAACAGAACCATGTGTTAGCTGCTAAATTTAATGAGCAGAGTCTGCAACTTATTGGTTTCTATAAAAGACTTACTGTTCTGAATTTTAATTTGCGTTAAGGGAATGTTTTTCCTCCAACACGCAGCTTGGTCTTGTCCAGTCACTTTAACATTCCAGATGATTTGATGAGGGACAGTTCCAAGGTTTCGCCAGCAGGGGGCACCCCATGCCCAATCTGCTTCAGGCTCTTGTTAGGCCTACAGTTTACTTGTCTTTTTCTATAGCACTTTGTACTACTTAGTCATGTATCAGTGGTGTCCTCTATGGTTGGCTGTCGGTCCAGTAGCCCTTGTGCAAAGCGAAGTAAGCAGTACTTTGGAGGTGGCCGTGTCATACAGCGCCCTGACGATGCCCTATGGGCTTTCTCCTGCGCCATGAAACATTTCCCTGTAATGCATGATTCTCCCAAGTGCATTACTCTTTCTTTCATTTGGGAATCCCACTTGACTTGTGTACTCTGATAGCAATAGGTTCGCGACGGGTTCCCTTCGGAGGAAGAAAACGACCAAATTCAGGCTTATGTTGGCATGTGGTTGTGGCTTTTGAGCCTTGTAACTCTCGAGGTTAAGCTCGTGCAGGTCTGGTCCCTGAGCATACGGCTAATTTATCACTGTGAAGGAAATGTGGCAATGAGTTCTGGTGGAAGTCCTGTCTGACTGCCCTCTGTAGCCAACCCCACCCAGCAGGTCACACTGAAGCATGTAAGAGCAATACTTAGTCAGGGAATGGAAATAAAAGGAAGTAGCTTAAGCCCACCCACCTTGTCCTTTAGTGGAAACAGTCATGTCGGTGTATGTTGGGTGGTGGCGCCCTCGCTGCTGCCTCTAGTGGAGCTCTAGAGTACTGCTGCAGTCAGTAGGAGATTACGTCTGGACTGTTCTAGGGACGACTGGATTCTGTCTGACTCCTTGAGCAGCTGTTGTCAAAGCTAAATGCTATGCTACAAATACTAAATGTACTCAATAACTGTATGTATATTCATGAATAAATTGGTTAAACGTGTTTTGAGTTTGTTCCTTGTCTCTGCAGTGTCTCTTCAACATGAGCTGCTTGATATTTAAACACTGAACTCTTAACATTTGTGTAGCTCATTGAGGTGACCAGTTCATTTGTCAAATGTACAGACTACAGTAGGTGTAGTGGACTGATGCATTACAAGTTCTCTTAAAATTTGACTGTTGGTACACTGAACTGAGTGAAGAACCCAGCAGTGTTGCAGTTGACACTCACTAGTGCACCTACTACCATAGCCCGCTGAAAGGCAGTTAAATATTTTGTCTTACACATTCACACAATGTCTCAAGGCTTACTCTTTTTACCAGTGTCCTCCCCTTAATCTACACTGATTTAAGTGACATCGATAAGGGATCATAGCTTTTATCTGGTCAGTCTGTCATGGAAAGAGCAGGTGTTAATGTTCCATATACTCTGTATATTGAACAAAAATATAAAAGTAACAATTTTAGAGTTCATAGGAAATCAGTAAATTGAAGTCATTAGGCCCTAATCTATGGATCTCACATGACTGGGCAATGGTGCAGCCATGGGGGGGTGTATTGGACCACCCACTGATGAGACAATCTGAGTTTTCCCCCACAAAGGGGATTTGTTACAGACATAAATACTCCTCAGCACCCCTTTCCCTCAGACGATCCCGCAGGTGAAGAAGCCGGATGTGCAGGTCCTGAGCTGATGTGGTTACACAATGTCTGTGAGGCCAGTTGGATGTACTGCCAAATTCTGTAAAATGATGACTGAGGTGGCTTATGGTAGAGAAATGGACATTCAGTTCTCTGGCAACAGCTCTGTTGGACATTCATGCAGTCAGCATGACAATTGCACGATCCCTCAACTTGAGGCACATTTGGGGGCCTTTTATTGCCCCAGCATAAGGAGCTGATCATGCCGTTTAATCAGCTTCTTGATATGCTACACCTGTCAGGTGGATTTCATTTTCTTGGCAAAGGAGAAATGTTCATTAGCAGGGATGTAAACAAATTTGTTCACAACATTTGAGAGAAATCAGCTTTTTGTGAGTATGGAACCATTCTGGGTTATTTTATTTCAGCTCATGAAACATGGGACCAACACTAGTTTTGTGTTTATATTTTTGTTCAGCACATATACATATACATACACAGTATCTACGGTCTCACCACTGAAATGAAGGGCCAGATGACAGAGCTCAACGGAAGTGCCCATTTATTGTATTCTCGTGGAGAGGTGAGAGCCAAGCATTCTACAGATTGTATTCTCGTGGAGAGGTGAGAGCCAAGCGTTCTACAGATTGTATTCTCGTGGAGAGGTGAGAGCCAAGCGTTCTACAGATTGTATTCTCGTGGAGAGGTGAGAGCCAAGCGTTCTACAGATTGTATTCTCGTGGAGAGGTGAGAGCCAAGCGTTCTACAGATTGTATTCTCGTGGAGAGGTGAGAGCCAAGCGTTCTACAGATTGTATTCTCGTGGAGAGGTGAGAGCCAAGCGTTCTACAGATTGTATTCTCGTGGAGAGGTGAGAGCCAAGCGTTCTACAGATTGTATTCTCGTGGAGAGGTGAGAGCCAAGCGTTCTACAGATTGTATTCTCGTGGAGAGGTGAGAGCCAAGCGTTCTACAGATTGTATTCTCGTGGAGAGGTGAGAGCCAAGCGTTCTACAGATTGTATTCTCGTGGAGAGGTGAGAGCCAAGCGTTCTACAGATTGTATTCTCGTGGAGAGGTGAGAGCCAAGCGTTCTACAGATTGTATTCTCGTGGAGAGGTGAGAGCCAAGCGTTCTACAGATTGTATTCTCGTGGAGAGGTGAGAGCCAAGCGTTCTACAGATTGTATTCTCGTGGAGAGGTGAGAGCCAAGCGTTCTACAGATTGTATTCTCGTGGAGAGGTGAGAGCCAAGCGTTCTACATATGCTACTTCCTGCCTTCAGAAAGTATTCATACCACTTGGCTTATTCCACATGTCCTGTTAGCCTGAATTAAAAGTAGATTAAATAGTTTCTCTCACCCATCTACACAATATCCCAAAATGACAAAGTGAAAACATGTCTGTAGACATTTTTGCAAATGTATTGAAAATGAAATACAGAAATATTGAATTTACATAAGTATTCACGCTCCTTTGCTATGACATTAAATTGATCTCAGATGCATCCAATTTCCTTTGATCATCCTTGAGATCTCACAACAACTTGATTGGAGTTCACCTGTGGCCAATTAAATAGTTTGGACATGATTTAGAAAGAAACCTGAAACACACCTGTCTATATAAGGTCCCACAGTTGACAGTGCATCAGAGCAGAAACTATACCATGCCGACCAATGATCTGTCTGTAGATCTCTGAGATGGAATTGTGATGAGGAATATATCTGGGGAAGAGTATAAAACAATTTCTAGAGTGTTGAATGTTTCCAAGAGGAAAGTGGTCTCCATAATTAGGAAATTGAAAAAATGTGGAACTACCCAGACTGTCTAGAGCTGGCTGCCCGACCAAACTGAGCAACCGGGCAAGAAAGACCTTGGTCAGGGAGGTGACCAAAAATCCAATGACCACTCTGACAGAGTTCCTTATCTGAGATGGGAGAACCTGCCAAAAGGACAACAGTCTCTACAGCACTTCACCAATCTGTGCTTTTTGGGAGAGTAGCCAGACAGAAGCCACTACTGAGAAAAAGGTACATGACAGCATGCCTGGAGTTTGCAGAAAGGCATGTGAAAGACTGAGATAGTAAGGCAAAAGATTGTGGTCAGATGAGACAAAAATGAAACTCTTTGGCCTGAATGCAAACCACTATGTCTATAGAAAAGCAGACACAGCTCATCACCCTTCTAACACCATCCCTACTGTGAGGCATGGTGGTGGCAGCATCAGGTTACGGGGATGCTTTTCAGTGGCAGGGCCTGGGAGACTGGAAAATCATTGATGAGAACCTGCTTGAAACCACCTTAAACTGTGGCAAAAATTTACTTTCCAACAGGACAGTGACCACAATCATACAGCCAAGGTAATGCTGGAACGGCTTCAGAACAGGAATGTGAAAGTCCTTGAGTGGCCCAGACTTGTATCCCGTTGAAAATCTGTGGAAAGACTTGAAGATTGCTGTTCAGTGCCACCCCCTATCTAGTTCAAGAGCTTGTGAAAATCTGCAAGGAAGAATGGGAGAAAATCCCCAAATCCAGATGTACAAGCTGGTACAGACATACCCAAGACAACTGAAATCTGGAATCGCTGCCAAAGGTGCTTCTGCATTACAAAGTATTGACTTGGGGGTGTGAATACTTATGTAAATGCAATATTTCTGTAGTTCATTATTAATAAATGTATTAATACATTTGCTAAAATTTCTAAAAACATGTTTTCACTTTGTCAATATGGGGTATTGTGTGGAGATGGGTGAGGGGAAAATATACATTTCATTCATTTTGAATTCAGCTGTAACACAACATGTGGATTAAGTCGAGGGGTGGGAGAACTTTCTGAAGGCATTGTATACTTGACTCAAGAAATTCACTCGCCTTGAGTTCTTAATTCAATTGTATAGGCCCATTTGATTTCCAAAATAATATCAATATATCATTGATCCTCGCTGCACTGTGCTGGAGAGGCCCTCTGACACATGAGTTCTCTTTCCGCTGGATGTCACTCAGGGGCGGTCCACAAGCTCGAGAAACCCCAATCAAACTGTGCTATCAGTCACACCAGCGACCGCTGCCGACGGACTAGTATCAAATACCCTGCACACACATCCACGAGTTCCACAGCACATAGTAACCCACTCACTGCAGTGACCATTTCAGCATCCGATGCCTTTACCTCTACGGGCAAGGAGAAGAACAAGTGTTTGCATTTGCTGAGGAAATTGGGGCGTTTTCTCAAGATGCTGGAGAACGGCGGCAAGGTGCTGAAAGAGGGGCTTCTGGAGAAGCGAAGCGACGGTTTGCTGCAGCTGTGGAAGAAGAAGCACTGCGTCCTCACGGAGGACGGGGTTCTGCTTCACCCGCCGAAGCAGCACGACCACCCGCACCATTACAACCACCACGGCGGCGGAGACACTGGCAAAGTCAAGGAGCTGCACTTCTCCAACATGAAAACTGTGGACTGCGTCGAGAGGAAAGGAAAATACATCTACTTCACCGTGGTCATGTCGGAGGGCAAGGAGATCGATTTCAGGTGTCCACAGGACGAGGGCTGGAACGCCGAGATAACTTTGCAGATGGTGCAATACAAAAACAGGCAGGCCATCCTGGCGGTGAAGTCTACCAGACAGAAACAGCAGCTCCTCGTTGTTCAGCTCCCGGGACAGAAAATTATTCGGAGCTCTCCAAACGTTGCGTGACCTGCGCCTCGGGCATTCGACGTGCGGTAAGACATCCGAGAGAGGTCTTAGCAGGCTTGATTACTAATTACTACTTAGCCGCTTAGGAGTGGACATCCTCTGGGGCGAAATTGCTTGGATATACATTCCCCGGCAACGTTTTATATTTGACACAAGGCTCAGGATATGAGGCTCACCTACCCCATAAACATGGGTTTACGCGCAGCGATGTCGGCAGGGGAAGCTTTGATGCTGTTATTAAATAAGCATGCATTGTTCCAGATGCTTGTAGCCTCCTCAATTACAGTCTCTTACATAAAAAAATACACTACATTTGCCAATGCAACAAAGAGAGCTTGCAAATATTATAGGTCTTTACTTTTTGTCTAATTACGTTTAAATGTTTTATTATTCACTATTATTAGGCTACATTTCATTATTATTGGTAGGCATATTATGGTCCAGTTACCATCGGCACTTAATTTTGCCTAAAAATAACTAATATTTAATGAAATGGTCTAATATTATATTAATTTTAGAGTAAGGGATCAAACACGGTCAGTGCTGTCACTGTCTTCTAAACATGCTTTGGAGCCATTAGGCTGCGATTGCACAGGCAGACCAATTCTCATCTTTTCCCATTAATTGGGAAAAGGATCAGAATAGGGCTGCGTGTTTAAACGCAGCTCAAGAAACGCTATTTATGTTCAGGTGTAGCCTACATAGGTTCCTCTTCTCCTCGTGTCATGCACTGCCACCTCTGAGATGGTCTAATTTATTGTATCCGCAGGTTAATTGGACATTCAGAGGAGGGATCGATATGGACTCCGGCTGCATCTGCACGGCCTCACAAAAGGAGCGTCACACCCCGCAGAAAACATCTCTTAATTTAACTGTTGTTCGGTCCGGACAACAGCGGCAGTCTTTTCCCAGTCCTATTTTTCATTAGAGACTCTTTATTTGAGAAAGACGGACACTGATGGACAAAGCTTAGGCCTCTGCTACAGCACGAGTGAAAACAGCTGTATTCTAACGGGTGATTCTCTGCCATCCCTTCTTATTTATTAGATTGTGTATATATGTTTTTACCTTAACAGTGTCATTGACTAATGTACAGTGTGGTTGTTGCTGGAGTTGAAACTGAAAGCTATGCTTGGAGATTCCTAAGCCTCAGTATCGTTGTGATCCTGGTGGGACGGTTGATTGTGTTACACCTTTAAGGATGTACTAGAGTCCTTTCCTTTCACTTCTATTGTTTATAGAGTTGTGAGTAGCACATCCTATTGTACAAACATGCCATGATACACATCCTCATTCTTTTATTGAACCAAAGACTTATACGGTATAGTTGCGTTTTCCTCCCAAGTGTAGTTGACTGTAAAAGTGTCAGGATGCTTCAATGATGAAGGAAATGTTGACAAATCTTTTATTTGTTTGATTTCTCCATAAATCTAACTTTTTGTGATTATCCTCATGCCAGATATGGCGCCCATGTTACATCTGCATTACAACTATGGAATATGGTTCGACTTTTGGAAGCAACATGTGTCAACACTGCATATTCTTTTGGGAGTCTTAAATTTGTACAGATTAGAAACTGCAGTCCTTTTCAGTGGCAACTGATAGAAAGGTATCCTAGTGAGCAAAACTGGTTGAACATACATCATTTCAACCAGTTTTGCCAAGAGCAAGTCATTAGGCTAAACATTCATCACCGTCTTTCCTGAGGAAGCTATGCTGAGACTGACTGTTGAGTTGCCCCTCACACCACCCCCAGGTGTGTCAGTGTGTCCTCACGTTAACACATGGGTCCTTTTTTGGACAAAGTTACTGTTATTCAGTTGGGGTTTTATTTTGATGTGAGAGCTATTTTCATACTTCTGAAATACACATTCCATTTCAAATGAACAGCATCTCGTGTGATTTCCTGCTCTGTAGCGCATAGAAACAGCTTGTGGGGAGAAAATGTGCCGTTTAAATCACCAGCAGATGTGTGTTCAATAGCTGTGTGTAGTGTTGCCTGTCTCAACCCTTCAACAGCCAGTGAACTTCTCACCCCTATTTCCTGGGCTAAATCTAGAAGCTGTTGCTGTTCTGAGAATAATATTTCACCGTCAGCCTTCAGACTGAGACAAACTGCCATCCGTGGCGCGACAACACACGTGTCTCCCTGCCTCTCTTGGTTAAGCTAACTCATTTATACTACAGGGGGTGAAAAATGTGGATGACAGTGCCATTTCTACTCATCCGCACGGCATGTTGGTGTGAGGGGGGGGGCTGCCAAAAAGGGAGACGACTCTATAACCGCACCACTCTGCACTAACCGCACCACTCTGCACTAACCGCACCACTCTGCACTAACCGCACCACTCTGCACTAACCGCACCACTCTGCACTAACCGCACCACTCTGCACTAACCGCACCACTCGGCACTAACCGCACCACTCTGCACTAACCGCACCACTCTGCACTAACCGCACCACTCGGCACTAACCGCACCACTCTGCACTAACCGCACCACTCTGCACTAACCGCACCACTCGGCACTAACCGCACACATGCCCTCTTGACAGCTCAAAGCCACATCAAGCCATGAAGGAGGTGCTAGGCTGGGACACTGTGTAAGACACCCACCATCCACCCCGCAGGCCTCCAGTTGTGACAGGCGTCCTCTGATGGTGTGCTGACACCACCTGAGCACTGTGGCTGCTGGCTGGGCCAGGTGCTGGAGTTCACCGAGGATAAAGTCATGTTGACAGACAAGAGAGTGTCGATGGGCCACTCTTGGTCTCTCACTGCACTTGGTTGGGATTCCACAGTTCCTCTCTATACCACCCTCCTCCCTACTCGGGCAGCTTGGGTAAAATTAAAAAGTCTGGGTAGCAACAAACAGTTGGCTGACTCCAAGCTCCGCTTGCTTACTTGGCTCACCTACCTCCGGCTCAGAGGTGAAGTTTAATCTAGGTACAGATCTAGGATCAGCTTCGCCTCCCCAATCCTAACCACAAGCATTGGTGGAGAAAATGCCAAACTGACCCAAGATCAGCGTTAAGGGGCAACTTCATCTTACACTGCTCCTCTTCCCACCCATCTCCAGCCCCTCTCTCCCAGCCCTTCTGCCCTCTCACACAGCCCCTCCCCCAGCCCTTCTCCCCTCTCACCCAGCTCCAGCCCCTCTCACCCAGCTCCAGCCCCTCTCACCCAGCCCCTCTCCCCAGCCCTTCTCCCCTCTCACCCAGCTCCAGCCCCTCTCACACAGCCCCTCCCCCAGCCCTTCTGCCCTCTCCCACTCTTCTTCCTCACTTTAATTGGTTTGTTAGGTCTGGAATGTCATTCACATAACTCCCAACAAAGATTGGTGCCTAGATAAGTATTGATTGTCATATGAGCTGCAGTGATGTTTTCAGTACACTCAGTACTTAGTTCTTAATAAGGATAATGTAGGTTATTGCCAACACAGTTTTTTAAAGAGCTCTCCTCATTTCTGCACTGATTAAACACATATTGTCTCATTTTATATTTACTTATTGGCGGTGTAAATCTAGCCTTCTCAAGATTCCCTAAAAACCCAATGTGGATCTAAAAAATACAATGTAGAATTTCTGTCCTGTGAATTTCCTTGTGCTCGTTATGACAATAGACCTGCTCATCAGTCTAGTGAATGGAACCCAGATTGTTCATGACTTTGTTTTCTCCCTGCTCTTTGAAATGCTCTGCGTAGGTGGAAGGAAGGTAGATACTGTAGATTAGCAACTCTCTTTATCCCTCTCTCTTTATCCCTCTCTCTGTGGCTAGACAGGCTGAGGGATAGATCACCTTCAGGGGTTTTGTTCGTTATCTTTTCTCTTTGTGTGGATGGTGATACAGGTGTTGAAACAGGAAAGGACTTTGCTAAGCGAATTTCAACCATACAGGAACTCTCACAGTTATATAATGGAGAGAAGCTAATTAAAATGACATATTAGCAGGAAGTTTAGGATGACATTCTGGTTGCTACACTATTATTTATCATTAACATACCATTATAGCATATGTACAGTAATCAATACATGACATTTACTCCAGTCATTTAGCAGACACTCTTATCCAGAGCCACTTACAGTAGTGAGAGAGGTAGTGAGTCTTCAAGCTGTGCATTGTTGTACAGATGGGTAATGTGCATTATTGTACGGATGGGTAATGTGCATTATTGTACAGATGGGTAATGTGCATGGATGTACAGATGGGTTATGTGCATTATTGTGCAGATGGGTAATGTGTTATATTGTACAGATGGGTAATGTGTATTATTGTACAGATGGGTATGTGTATTATTGTACAGATGGGTTATGTCGATTATTGTATACGTGTCTTGAATTTCTTTACAAATTCCAGGTGCCTTAGTGCTATAGAGCTGTAATGATAGAATGTCACTATTGGACAATAAGGTGAGACCAAAGGAGGATATAGGTGAGTTTTACTACAACTACTGCATCCTATATGGAAGATTGACCGGAATGTTAACTAATCATTCTGACACAGTTGACTCTGTGTCATGCAGGTGATGGAAAGTTTCAGCCAATTAATTACAATTAGCCATTGATCAGTGGGCTGCAATGACCATGCTCCCATGAAGATTCCTTCCTTGAGGGAGTTGTTCCTAGCCACTGTGCTTCTGCTTGAGATCTGGGATCTAAGTAGGGTAACTGAAAAGTACTTTGTGACAACTGCTGATGTACAAAGGGTCTTATATATATATATATATATATATATATATATATATATATATATATATATATATATATATATATATATATATATATATGTGTGTGTGATTGATTGATTGGTCATTCATCTCATGTCATGGGTTAACTAACAGGGTGATTAAAAGCTTGTTTTAAAAAAGCCAACGTTTCTCCTCTGCCACCTCAAGGCAGGGTTGTGTTCATTAGTCACCAAACAGAAGAAAGGACTGAAACAGTGAGGGACTACTTGGTCTTGTCCAATAAGGAACACTCATTTTAATTTGTTGCAAAATGTTTTAAAATAATTTTCCGTCATGTGCCCAGATGAACATGACCCAGGATTCCTGAGGAATGTTGGGGTGAACTGAGTTCTTTTGACCCTGTGTCACCCCCCCCCCCCGCCCCCCCACCCCACCGGCACCTGTTCCCAGACCACCCAGCAGCAGCAACACTGGAGGTCAATCAGCTCAGCTGTTGCCTCTTTTCACTGATTGGGGCAGGAAGCCTGCGATAGGAGCAGGACATAGAGTTAGATAAACATTGCATCCTTGTATCTATCCCTTTTATGGCGTCTAAAACAGGATTTTGGGCACTAAAAAAGTCCTCTATCTACCTCTATGGGGCAGGAATGTCACCTTGACTATACACTGCTGCCCTGACAACTCCATGAAACTCCACAGGATAAGAGACAAAGAGCCAAGAGGATATAGTAGAATTTCTACTCGTCAGCTTATTATCCTTCTCCAATGAAGATGGCTCAGGTTATGTTGTAGGTCATGGGAGATGAGATCCTAATGTGGTTGATGTGGGGCCGCACATCTCTCTCAATTCCATCCTGTGAGCTCTTTAGAATGTAAGATGCATGGTGATAAACACAGTGATGTACAGAATACTGTATTCCCCCATGTTCTGCACTCAACAGTGCCAGTATCACCAGTGATACAAACCATAGTCAAACAAAACCTCAAATGTTATGTGCAAACATATATACACTACGTGACCTAAATATGTGGACATCTGCTTGTCCAACATCTCATTCCAAAATCGTGGGCATTAATACGGAGTTGGTCCCCCTGATGGTAATGATGTTGGGCGATTAGGCCTGACTCACAGTCCGCGGTCCAATTCCTCCAAAAGGTGTTCCATGGGGTTGAGGTCAGGGCTCTGTGCAGACCAGTCTTGTTCTTCCACTCCGATCTCGACAAATCAGTTCTGTATGCACCTCGCTTTGTGCACGGGGGCATTGTCCTGCTGAAAGAGGAAAGGGCCTTCCCCAAACTGTTGCCACAAAGTTGGAAGCACAGAATGTAGCGTTCCTTCACTGGAACTAACGGGCCTAGCCCGAACCATGATAAACAGCCCCAGACCATTATTCCTTCTCCCAAAGTACAGTTATTGTGCTGACGTTGCATCCAGAGGTATTTTGGAATTCGGTAGTGTGTTGCAGCTGAGGACAGACAATTTTTACGCAATCTGCCCTTCAGAACTTGGTGGTCTCGTTCTGTGAACTTGTGTGGCCTACCACTTTGCGGTTGAGCCGTTGTTGCTCCTAGACGTTTCCAATTCACAACAACACTTACAGTTGACCGGCGCAGCTCCAGCAGGGCAGATATTTGACGACTTGACTTGTTGGAAAGGTGGCATCCAATGACGGTGCCACGGTGAAAGTCACTGAGCTCTTCAGTAAAGGCCATTCTACTGCCGATGTTTGTCTATGGAGATTGTATACACCTGTCAGCAACGGTGTGGCTGAAATAGCCGAATCCCCTCATTTGAAAAGGTGTCCACATACATTTGTGTATATATAGTGTAAATATACTGTATGTGTGGCGGCTGCATATTTGTGTGCTCTGTCCAGGCTGTTGTGGAGACCAACAGCCACGGTCGCGTAGGAAAACCTGACAATGTTTGATTTTTTTCCTCCTCAAATTTCCATTGTTGTCAGCAAGTAGGAAAGCGGGGACAAATAAGGGTTTATCAGGAGATTCACACACACGGGGACAAATAACACACACACACACACACACACACACACACACACACACACACACACACACACACACACACACACACACACACACACACACACACACACACACACACACACACACACACACACACACACACACACACACACACACACACACACACACACACACACACACACACACACACACACACACACACACACACACACACAGAGGCAGTTGGCGGATTCTGTCTGCTTCTGATTACAGAGGTAGGGTGGCTCAGTTCGTCTGCCAAAGTAAACTTAGCCTCCTCCTCACTTCCCTCACAAGGTCAGTGCTGCACCTGGGAGTGCGCTTCCAACAAACCTATCTCTGATCCAGCTTGTGTCCCAAATGCCACCCTATTCCCTATAAAGTGTGCTGCTTTTGACCGGGGCCCATATGGCTCTAGTGAACAGTAGTGCGCTGTGTAAGAATAGGGTGCCATTTGGGACTTAATCACTGTCTTTGAACCAAACACTTCCTCTTTTTTCTGTCCTTACACTGTAATTATCTTGTCCTGTCATCCATATATCCGTTAAAAACAAGCAAATGAGAAACACAAAGGCAAATTGTGATGGAAATGATGCAGTGATGTGTTGAGTGTTTTGGCAACTAATGTTTTAGCTGCGATTTGCATTCAAGGAAAAGGGACTCGAAGATCTCACAACACAGTGGAATATAGACTGTGTCACTTCTGGATTCAAACTGCTGACTGTTCCCCCGTTAAAGGAAAACTCCACCCCAAAAACAATCTTTTGGTATTTGTTTCATTATTCCATTGTTGATTTAGTCTCAATGTGTTGCTTGTCAGCAATCAGGATTTCAAGATATGTAACCTTCAAAATACAGAAATCATCCCTGTACGATGCATTTTGCGTTATATGATGCAAAACGAAGCATCATCTGATGCTAAATGCATCATACAGGGAGGATTTCTATATTTTGAAGGTTACATATCTTGAAAACCTGATTGCTGACAAGCAACACATTTTGGGACTATGTCAACAATTGAATAATAGTTTTGGGGTGGGATTTTCCTTTAATATAATAATAATAATAATATATGCCATTTAGCAGACACTTTTATCCAAAGCGACTTACAGTCATGTGTGCATACATTCTACGTATGGGTGGTCCCGGGGATCGAACCCACTACCCTGGCGTTACAAGCGCCATGCTCTACCAACTGAGCTACAGAAGGACTTTTAACCTCTAAACTGTTGAGGGAGGGGTTACTATGTTAACATATGGAGTTGTTTTATGATGGTCATACTATGGATCATTTAGCTATTAGATTATTATTATTATTATTATATATTTTTTTTACCCCCAATTTTTTTGGTATCTAAATTGGTAGTTACAGTCTTGTCTCACCGCTGCAACTCCCATACGGACTCAAGAGAGGCGAAGGTCGAGAGCTGTGCGTCCTCCGAAACAACCAAGCCACACTGCTTCTTGACACAATACCCACTTAGCCCGGAAGCCACCTGTACCAATGTGTCGGAGGAAACACTGTACACCATGTCAGCGTGTACTGTGCCGCCATTGAAGTGGCTAGTGCGTGATGGGACAAACGCCGCCCACGGGTCTCCCGGCTGTGGCCCGGCTGCGACAGAGCCTGGACTCGAACTCAGAATCTCTAGTGGGCCCTGTTCAAAAGTAGTGCACTACATAGGGAATAGGGTGCCATTTGGGACAAACACTATAACTCGGCACGGCTGACATTTGAAAACTTTAATTATAAATAGTTGTTCCATCCTAAAGCAGGGAGAGTCACACTGTAATTAAAGACACTAAATTTACCCAGGTTGTGTCACAACTGAAAAAATACAGGAATTTAGCATTATTAGTGCACTACTTTTGACCAGGGCCCATAGGGTCAAAAGTAGTGTACTATATAGGGAATAGGGTGCAATTTTGGATGTATACCCAATTAAATTATCCTTGACATTGAAGCATTCGGAGGGCTTTAATAAACCACTTGAAAACCTGCAAGGGACGGCAGAGTAATCCAGCGCACCTGTGAATTCATGTGGTAAAATCACATCTATCAAGCACACCCACTGACCGAGTAATGACTGTGTCCTCTCAATGGCGTGTATATGGAAATTTGTGCACTTTGCGGGAAAAATTGTGTCTGTGGTGGAAGCAGGAACTGTATGAATTAGATTGTTTATTCATGACTGCCTTTCAAAAAACCTCTCAAGTGTTTTGCACCTCAATGCTTCATTGTTCCGTCTTTTGGTATGATGGAAATACATCATCAACATCATAGACAGACAGAGGGTTTCCTATGGTACGATTTATACTGTTTGTGTGGAAGTATTTGCGCAGCTATAAAATGGATGTCTTTGTGTAATGGACTTCAGAACATTGTCATGAATAAACTACTATCTTTTTGCATTAGCTGAGTCTTTGACTAATTATTATTAAACCCATGGTCTTACAAACCTCGGGGATTGGTCAGAGCTATTGATTGTCAGTTATTGTCATTGGGATTGACAATTCTCATGACAGAGCTAGCTGCTAGATAAAAATGACCTGTCCTTGAGGAAATAAGAAGGAAATCCTCCAACCAGGATTTCTGGAAAACCTGGAAATGTTGGGGAATTTACCAGAATTTTTCAACCCTATTTTATCAGTATGCATATGTATTTTTGGTTTTATTAGACAGATCAGAAATGAGGACAGGTGGTCAGGTAAGGGAGACAGTTGTAAACTGGCACATAGGGGATTCGAGCCCCGCCTTTGGGCATGTGTAGCCCACAGGAGGCTGCTGAGGGGAGGAGGGCTCATAATAATGGCTGGAACAAAGCATATGGAATGGCATCAAACCCTTGAAAACCATGTTCAATTTATTTGACGCCATTCCACCTATTCCGCTCCAGCCATTACCACGAGCCCATCCTCCCCAATAAGGTGCCACCAACCTCCTGTGGTGTAGCTTGGCTGTGTTGACCACGAAACCAACCTCCAGTACAGTTAGTGCATGTATTGTGATTAGCAACTACGGTTCATAACATTCGGCGACAATATATGAACTTCGACCTTGAACAATACCAGATACTGTATTTGCTGGGAAGTAATCCTACCCCATTGCTGCTAAATCTGCCCTGCTTTTCCTGCGTAATCGCTTTCTCCTTTTGCAGACCCCCAAGATAATCAACCCTAATCAGTGTTAGAACTTTTGAGCCACAGGACAGGAATTTGAATGAACAGTCAATAAACATTAGGCTGCTATGACTCAGCACAGGAGCGGATGCAACAGTAATTCTGTGGTTTGTCAATGTATACAGATACATTATGAGTGTATGATAGCGGAATGAGTAATATGTCCCTCCCAATGACATTGTGTCCTGTATTAAGGGTAAACACTTAGTGGACAGAGGACAGCCTGAGGCAAGGCCTTCTGGTCCCTCTTGCTTCGTTGTTGTCTGCTTCATTCGTGAAAAATACCAGGAAGTGTTAATAAATACTGTTTTATTTATGAGTGGATATTGGTTAGTTCTGGGACTTAAAAGTGATTGTTGCTAAGTAAGGCATGCCATCAGGAGGAAGTATAGTACTAATGTTATTTGGCGTGCTAAGTCGGTAACAGTAAGAAACATTGACACAAACTCAAAGCCCGTCTCAGAGAAATCTGAAATCAACAGGAGTCATGTGGCTTTTTTGTCGGTCATCTGATAAGCTCTCATTTGGGAACAATGAAGGCTTGTCATAAACGGAGGCTCAGCACAGAAGGTTAGCGGTGCTAGCCATGTTTGATATTGCTCTGTATGTGATAGGGTGGGAGATAATGTAGCCCAGCATGGATGCTAGTAGCTAGCCTAGCGTGAATGCAGGTTGAGTCTTGTCCTGAAGGCAGAACTGAGCAATTTCCCCTTGGAAAGGACAGCTGCAATTGACTATATTGTAAAAATGAATGGAAACAAAAATGAGCTTTAAAAAAAAAAAAAAATCTAATTGTATAAAACATTTCAGAGGAGTTTAAACAGTGTTCAAACACACGTGTTTGTGTTTCTCTCTACTGGTCCTTGTTTCTCTCTAGTTGTCCTTGATTCTCTCTAGTTGTCCTTGTTTCTCTCTACTGGTCCTTGTTTCTCTCTACTGGTCCTTGTTTCTCTCTACTGGTCCTTGTTTCTCTCTACTGGTCCTTGTTTCTCTCTACTGGTCCTTGTTTGTCTCTAGTTGTCCTTGTTTCTCTCTAGTTGTCCTTGTTTCTCTCTACTGGTCCTTGTTTCTCTCTACTGGTCCTTGTTTCTCTCTAGTTGTCCTTGTTTCTCTCTAGTTGTCCTTGTTTCTCTCTAGTTGTCCTTGTTTCTCTCTAGTTGTCCTTGTTTCTCTCTAGTGGTCCTTGTTTCTCTCTAGTTGTCCGTGTTTCTCTCTAGTTGTCCTTGTTTCTCTCTAGTTGTCCTTGTTTCTATCTACTGGTCCTTGTTTCTCTTTAGTTGTCCTTGTTTCTCTCTAGTTGTCCTTGTTTCTCTCTAGTGGTCCTTGTTTCTCTCTAGTTGTCCTTGTTTCTCTCTAGTTGTCCTTGTTTCTCTCTACTGGTCCTTGTTTCTCTCTAGTTGTCCTTGTTTCTCTCTAGTTGTCCTTGTTTCTCTAGTTGTCCTTGTTTCTCTCTAGTTGTCCTTGTTTCTCTAGTTGTCCTTGTTTCTCTCTAGTTGTCCTTGTTTCTCTCTAGTTGTCCTTGTTTCTCTCTAGTTGTCCTTGTTTCTCTCTACTGGTCCTTGTTTCTCTCTAGTTGTCCTTGTTTCTCTCTAGTTGTCCTTGTTTCTCTCTACTGGTCCTTGTTTCTCTCTAGTTGTCCTTGTTTCTCTCTACTGGTCCTTGTTTCTCTCTAGTTGTCCTTGTTTCTCTCTAGTTGTCCTTGTTTCTCTCGACTGGTTCTTGTTTCTCTCTACTGGTCCTTGTTTCTCTCTAGTTGTCCTTGTTTCTCTCTACTGGTCCTTGTTTCTCTCTACTGGTCCTTGTTTCTCTCTACTGGTCCTTGTTTCTCTCTACTGGTCCTTGTTTCTCTCTACTGGTCCTTGTTTCTCTCTAGTTGTCCTTGTTTGTTTCTCTCTAGTTGTCCTTGTTTCTCTCTACTGGTCCTTGTTTCTCTCTACTGGTCCTTGTTTCTCTCTACTGGTCCTTGTTTCTCTCTACTGGTCCTTGTTTCTCTCTACTGGTCCATGTTTCTCTCTACTGGTCCATGTTTCTCTCTACTGGTCCTTGTTTCTCTCTACTGGTCCTTGTTTCTCTCTAGTTGTCCTTGTTTCTCTCTACTGGTCCTTGTTTCTCTCTACTGGTCCTTGTTTCTCTCTACTGGTCCTTGTTTCTCTCTACTGGTCCTTGTTTCTCTCTACTTGTCCTTGTTTCTCTCTACTGGTCCTTGTTTCTCTCTACTGGTCCTTGTTTCTCTCTACTGGTCCTTGTTTCTCTCTACTGGTCCTTGTTTCTCTCTAGTTGTCCTTGTTTCTCTCTACTGGTCCTTGTTTCTCTCTACTGGTCCTTGTTTCTCTCTAGTTGTCCTTGTTTCTCTCTACTGGTTATTGTTTCTCTCTACTGGTCCTTGTTTCTCTCTACTGGTCCTTGTTTCTCTCTACTGGTCCTTGTTTCTCTCTACTGGTCCTTGTTTCTAACTACTGGTCCTTGTTTCTCTCTAGTTGTCCTTGTTTCTCTCTACTGGTCCTTGTTTCTCTCTAGTGGTCCTTGTTTCTCTCTAGTTGTCCTTGTTTCTCTCTAGTTGTCCTTGTTTCTCTCTAGTTGTCCTTGTTTCTCTCTAGTTGTCCTTGTTTCTCTCTAGTGGTCCTTGTTTCTCTCTAGTTGTCCTTGTTTCTCTCTAGTTGTCCTTGTTTCTCTCTAGTTGTCCTTGTTTCTCTCTACTGGTCCTTGTTTCTCTCTACTGGTCCTTGTTTCTCTCTACTGGTCCTTGTTTCTCTCTACTGGTCCTTGTTTCTCTCTACTGGTCCTTGTTTCTCTCTAGTTGTCCTTGTTTCTCTCTAGTTGTCCTTGTTTCTCTCTAGTTGTCCTTGTTTCTCTCTAGTTGTCCTTGTTTCTCTCTAGTGGTCCTTGTTTCTCTCTAGTTGTCCTTGTTTCTCTCTAGTTGTCCTTGTTTCTCTCTAGTTGTCCTTGTTTCTCTCTAGTTGTCCTTGTTTCTCTCTAGTTGTCCTTGTTTCTCTCTAGTGGTCCTTGTTTCTCTCTAGTTGTCCTTGTTTCTCTCTAGTTGTCCTTGTTTCTCTCTACTGGTCCTTGTTTCTCTCTAGTTGTCCTTGTTTCTCTCTAGTTGTCCTTGTTTCTCTCTAGTTGTCCTTGTTTCTCTCTACTGGTCCTTGTTTCTCTCTAGTTGTCCTTGTTTCTCTCTAGTTGTCCTTGTTTCTCTAGTTGTCCTTGTTTCTCTCTAGTTGTCCTTGTTTCTCTAGTTGTCCTTGTTTCTCTCTAGTTGTCCTTGTTTCTCTCTACTGGTCCTTGTTTCTCTCTAGTTGTCCTTGTTTCTCTCTACTGGTCCTTGTTTCTCTCTAGTTGTCCTTGTTTCTCTCTAGTTGTCCTTGTTTCTCTCTACTGGTCCTTGTTTCTCTCTAGTTGTCCTTGTTTCTCTCTACTGGTCCTTGTTTCTCTCTAGTTGTCCTTGTTTCTCTCTACTGGTCCTTGTTTCTCTCTAGTTGTCCTTGTTTCTCTCTACTGGTCCTTGTTTCTCTAGTTGTCCTTGTTTCTCTCTAGTTGTCCTTGTTTCTCTCTACTGGTCCTTGTTTCTCTCTAGTTGTCCTTGTTTCTTTCTAGTTGTCCTTGTTTCTCTCTAGTTGTCCTTGTTTCTCTCTACTGGTCATTGTTTCTCTCTAGTTGTCCTAGTTTCTCTCTACTGGTCCTTGTTTCTCTCTACTGGTCCTTGCTTCTCTCTACTGGTCCATGTTTCTCTCTACTGGTCCTTGTTTCTCTCTACTGGTCCTTGTTTCTCTCTAGTTGTCCTTGTTTCTCTCTACTGGTCCTTGTTTCTCTCTACAGGTCCTTGCTTCTCTCTACTGGTCCTTGTTTCTCTCTACTGGTCCTTGTTTCTCTCTACTGGTCCTTGTTTCTCTCTACTGGTCCTTGTTTCTCTCTACTGGTCCTTGTTTCTCTCTACTGGTCCTTGTTTTTCTCTAGTTGTCCTTGTCAGTCTGCCTCTCAAACACACATTGCTACAGTTACCTGTCCATGTGGCAGAGTTTCAAAGTCTCAACATAGTTACCCCCCCCCCCCCCCCCCCCACTGTATTTAGGCCTAGAGTAAGTGGGTGGGAAGTGGGGGTGAAACCTCATCAAAGGGACAAGGGAAGAGTATTTGTCCCCTCGTAACAGCAGTGGCAGTCTGAATCCTGGGAGATTATAAGACTGCTCATTGTTAATGAGGGACCATGGCTCCAGCCTCCACCACCAAACCTTATCATGAGGACCAGCTGTACAAACTGGCACCCTATTCCCTATGTAATGCACTAGATAGGGACAATAGTGTGCCATTTGGGACTGGAGGCCATGCCTCCCTCATAGAGATACATTCAGTCTGCTATTAGCAGGGCTCTAAACAGTGGCCAGGAGGTAGTGAACAGGGTGCCCTCCCTTCCTCTCTTCTTCCTCCCTCCCTTCTCTCTTCTTTGTCGATCCCTTCCTTCCTATCTTCTCTTTCCCTCTGTCCTCCCCTTCTCCTCTCCCTTGTCCTCTACTCCCTTGTTTCACTCATCGTCTCTCATCTCTGCACCCCTCTCCTCCTCTCGGTTCTATTCTCTCATCCCCTCCCATCCCTTCCTGTCTTCTTCTCTCTACCCTTCCCATACCCTCTTGTCTTCTTCTGCTTGCAGCATTGGGGTGAAGGACAATGATCTCATTCACATCGCTTTGGGAAAATGTGTGTGGCACTTCAGAGTGCTGATGGCTGCCCATGTGATACCCAGAGTGAGCCTGCCGGTTGGGGACACAGTGAGAGGGAGGAGGAGGGAGAGGGGAAAGAGACAGAGAGGAGGGTGAAAAGGAAAAGAGATGGAGAGATGACGCTTTGGGATGAGTGGGGGTGAGCAAACAAGAGGGAGAGAAAGTAAATAAGAGAAAAGGGAGAGAGTGATATGCCAGAGTAAGAGAGAGGAGGAGAGAGGAAGAGAGAGAGATCCTCTCAATGTCACCATGTCCCTGGGTGGGAGCGTTTAGTCTCCCTATGTGCCTCTGTATGTTCTCTCTCTCTCTCTCTCTCTCTCTCTCTCTCTCTCTCTCTCTCTCTCTCTCTCTCTCTCTCTCTCTCTCTCTCTCTCTCTCTCTCTCTCTCTCTCTCTGTCTCTCGCTCAGAGAGACCAGGGAGCACGTAATCAGCCTCTCACACATCTCACAGTGCTTTTCGTCACCTGCCGCCACGGCCACTCAAGCGAGGCACCACCGAAGATTTGCGAGCAGAGTTCCAGAGGGCCACTGAGGGCCAGACCAAACCAGTGAATCACAGAGAGGTATCTCTCCACCGCTCGGTGCTCCATTCAGCCTCCTGTATCCCTCAGAGTTGAGCAGCGGTGGATAAACACTGTGAATGTCTGATCAGAATTCTGCAGGACGCTTTGAAATATGGCCTTGAAATTCATTATTAATGATTATGTCCCTAGTGCCTCCCGACTTCTGAAGATGCCCTAAATACAGTCATATAGTAACATCGTAAACTCATGCACTGTTTTTTTAGCTGTCTTTCCCAAGTCTTTGAGATGAAGAATGAGACAAAACCCTGACATAACTGACCATGTCATTTCATAGCTGTACTCCATGTTAAATACAATATCACTGAATCTGGAAGGTCAAAATAATCCATTGGTTACAGTCTGTCTGAAAGTGCAACAACATTTCACTGTAAAGTGAAACCACCCCAGAACCTTCCTCCACCTGGCGTTTTTGGCAGATCTCGCATCTCGGCATGCACAGCCCAAACTAATTATTGTTGCCCGTGTTTGTCTTCTTCGTACTGCTCTTTTCATGCTATCCGTTCACTTGTACTTTTCCACAACCAGGCGTTTCTATGGAAACTAAGAGAAAGAAGACAGGGCTAGATTTGACAGAGCGCTGTCAGGCAGCAGCACACAGGGTGGCTGGAGTTTCTCCTGGAGGGAGAGAATACCCATGTGGAGGGAGGGAGAGATGGGGAGAGGGAAGGCAGGAGGCTGGGAGGGAGATAGGGAGGCTGGAGGGAGGGAGAGAAAGAGGGAAGGAGGAAGGCTGGGAGGGAGAGAGAGAGGGAAGGAGGAAGGCTGGGAGGGAGGGAGAGAGGGGGAGAGAGAGAGAGAGGGAAGGAGGGAGGCTGGGAGGGAGGGAGGGAGGGGGGGGAGAGAGAGAGAGAGAGGAGAGAGAGAGAGAGAGAGAGAGAGAGAGAGAGAGAGAGAGAGAGAGAGAGAGAGAGAGAGAGGGAAGGTTGGAGGCTGGGAGGGAGGGAGGGAGGGAGAGAGGGACAGAGAGAGAGAGAGGGGAGGCTGGGGAGAAAGAGAGGAGGGAGGCTGGGAAGGAGGGAGGGAGCGAGAGGGGGCAGGAGGGAGGCTGGGAGGGAGGGAGAGAGGGGGAGGGTGAGAGGGAGGGGGCAGGAGGGAGGCTGGGAGGGAGAGAGAGAGGGAAGGAGGGAGGGAGGTTGGGCGGGAGAGAGTGAGGGAAGTAGAAAGGCTGAGAGGAAGAGGGAGGGGACTAGGGAGGCTAGGATGGAAGTGAGACTGGAAGAGAGGGTAGGGAGGGAGAGAGAGGGAAGGAGGGAGGCTGAGAGGGAGGGAGAGAGGGGGAGAGAGAGGGAAGGAGGGAGGCTGGGAGGGAGGGGAGGAGAGAGAGAGAGAGAGAGAGAGAGAGAGAGAGAGAGAGAGAGAGAGAGAGAGAGAGAGAGAGAGAGAGAGAGAGAGGGAGGGAGGGAGGGAGGGAGGGAGGGAGGGAGGGAGGGAGGGAGGGAGGGAGGGAGGGAGGGAGGGAGAGGGAGAGAGAGAGGAGGGAGGGGGAGGGAGGGAAGGTTGGAGAGAGAGAGAGAGAGAGAGAGAGAGAGAGAGAGAGAGAGAGAGAGAGAGAGAGAGAGAGAGAGAGAGAGAGAGAGAGAGAGAGAGAGAGAGAGAGGGAGGCTGGGGAGAAAGAGAGGGAGGGAGGCTGGGAGGGAGGGAGGGAGCGAGAGGCGGCAGGAGGGAGGCTGGGAGGGAGGGAGGGAGAGGGAGGGAGGGAGCGAGAGGCGGCAGGAGGGAGGCTGGGAGGGAGGGAGGGAGGGAGCGAGAGGCGGCAGGAGGGAGGCTGGGAGGGAGGGAGGGAGGGAGCGAGCGAGAGGCGGCAGGAGGGAGGCTGGGAGGAGAGAGAGAGGGGGAGGCTGGGAGAGAGAGAGGGGGAGGCTGGGAGGGAGAGAGAGAGGGGAGGCTGGGAGAGAGAGAGGGAAATGAATGAGGCATAATAAGCACATGTTTTATCTACATAAAGTCCATATCTCCCACACTGTTGGAAAAGCCTGTATTCAAACCTTAGTAGTACTGTCATTTCATTTTAGATTTATTAATGTGTTTTCTATTTACTCGCTATCCAAAGATCCTTAGAAGGGCTCTGGATTTTTGGGGTGGAGTGGTTTGTTACTAAACTGGAGACTCCACCGATTTGTGCTGCTCAAATTTATAAGCATAGGTCTTGAAAGCAATGCAAACAGAGCAAAAGCATTTGTCAAACGAAAATGGAAAGATAAATTCTTATTGGACAATGCTCTTCCATTTTAAACTATTCCTCCCATTTAGTTCCTAATGAACGTGACCTTTGCTCTGCCGGGGGAGGTAGGGTCAATCAGATGAGCTGCACATGGCCTGTCTCTCTGTCTCTGTTTCTCTCTCCCTCTCTCTCTCTGTGTCTCTGTCTCTCTCTGTCTCTCTCTGTATCTCTCTGTGTCTCTGTGTCTCTCCCCCTCCCTCTCTCTGTGTCTCTGTCTCTCTCTCTGTCTCTCTCTGTCTCTCTCTGTCTGTCTCTCTCGGCTGTTAACCAGTCTCATCCACTCCAGCTTTGACAGTGTGCCATCCCCCAGGACACAGACCAACCCTTTCTCTGAAGTGCTTTAACATGTACAGGAAGAGCAGGGAACATGTGACGTCCTCTGATTAGCGGGCAGCTGTCATGGCGGGGCGCATGTCAGCTCTCCCAATTGCATTAGAGAACAAAAACATGGCCGCCACATCTATAAGATCCACTTCCTACCCCGCTGACCAGGTAATTAGGAAATTAAGACTTTAATTTGAACCCTCACTCAGGCCTACCAGCCTCTGGTCATTGGCTCTGTAAATATTAGAGGTTGTGTTACGTTTGTGTGTGTATCTGCGTGGCTTGCTTAAGTGTGTGTGTGTATGTGTGTGTGTGTGTGCAGATTGTATTTGTCCTGCAGCTGTCTGTGGCTACCATGTTAACCAGGAGTACGGGTTTGCTTTGTGGATGGGGGGCATGTCTTTGTCTGCGTCCCAAATGGCACCCTGTTCCCTATATAGTGCACTACGTTTTACCTGAGCACCATGGATCCTGGTCAAAAGTAGTGCACTAAATAAGGAAAAGGGTGCCATTTGGGATGCAGCCTTTTGAATGGACCAGAGAGGAAAAGCATATCTGAGAGAAGCGTCTGCTGACTACTTTGAGGAAATGACCTGGGGGTAAAGACAAGGTCTGATATCAATTCTCAGTTTGAAATGTCACGAGTGCAGCTTGATAAATCATAGATAGGATTCTCTACACGCCCGAGGCCAACACAGCTCTTTCTTCTCAGCGCGAAAGACCATTTTAATTCAGTCCATGTATCTTACATAGGGGGATCCCGTAATGTACATAAAGATCTATACCAGTAAGAATTCAGATCACAGTCAGATGAAGCAAAAAATGATAAAGGAACACCATCAAATCAAATGAGCTTGTGACTCAAATGTTCCAGTGTCCATGAGATGACATAACTGCATTTTGACCAGGGCCCCTAGTGACCAGGGCCCATAGGGACCAGGGCCCATAGGGAACAGGGCCCATAGGGAACAGGGCCCATAGGGAACAGGGCCCCTAGGGACCAGGGCCCATAGGGAACAGGGCCCATAGGGACCAGGGCTCATAGGGACCAGGGCCCATAAGGAACAGGGCCCATAGGGAACAGGGCCCATAGGGAATAGGGCCCCTAGGGACCAGGGCCCATAGGGAACAGGGCCCATTGGAATGCAGTCTAGTCTGGTGGGACAGAAGGAAAACCTGGGCAGCCGTCTGTACTGTGTCTGTCTGTCTTGTGGAATGGAGGGGAGGACGGGGTGAGGTCAGTGATAGAGAGGGGTGTTATCATGGGAGGGAAAAGGAAAGTCAACATTGGAGAGAGACACTCTCACGCTTATCACTGGGACCGGGGCAGATGGTAGACACTAAGGGGTGTGGCGGTTCTAGGGGCTTGGCCTACTGCTAAGGCTGTGTCTAATGTGTGTGTGAAAGAGAGAGTGCGTGCGTGTGTGTGTGTGTGTGGGAGACATGCGCTAACGCTAATGACAGTTTCCCTCGTGTCACACCACTGGTAGAATGGAGGGTGGTGGGGGGAGGAAGTGTGTGTGTGTGTGTGTGTGTGTGTGTGTGTGTGTGTG